>NW_021703777.1:38355003-38602765 GCF_005190385.1 Monodon monoceros
AGAGGTGGTTTTATTCTCCAAAAAATAAATGGTGCACGGGCTCAAGGCGCACCGGCTTCAGTGGTTGTGGTGTGCAGGCTCAGTAGTTGTGGCCCACTGGCTTAGTTGCTCCGTGGCACGTGGAATCTTCCCGGACCGGGGATCGAACCCGTGTCCCCTGCATTCTTAACCACTGCATCACCAGGGAAGTCCCAGAATCACAGTCTCCCTTTTAATATACCTTAAGCCCAAAGAATCCATGGAAAATTGTTACAGAAAATAAGACAATAAAATATTGTAAGGACTATAACAGAAGCATATAGTACAGAGTTCATATAGACACATCCCAAGTAGTTACAAAGTATATTAAAAGGGAGGCTGCAATTTTTATTTTTTAACATCATTATTGGAGTATAATTGCTTTACAATGATGTGTTATTTTCTGCTTTATAACAAAGTGAATCAGTTACACATATACATATGTTCCCATATCTCTTCCCTCTTGCATCTCCCTCCCTCCCACCCTCCCTATCCCAGCCCTCTAGGTGGTCACAAAACACCGAGCTGCTCTCCCTGTGCTATGCGGCTGAGGAAGTCTGCAATTTTAAAAGAATAAAATAAATTATACCCACGAACTCCCAATATTTCCTGAAACGTTGCAATCTGAAACCCTATTGTAGGAAGCAGAAGATTCCAGGAGACATTCTACAAATGAAGGACTCTAAACCCTGTGGTTGCATAAGGAATTCTGGAAGGAAGGTATCCTCACCCAAGGAGAGCAGGTTCCTATACTTCTCTAACATCACATCCCTGTACAATTCCCACTGATCTCGGTCCAGGCATTCTCAGTCCTCTTGAGAGAAATCTATGGCCATATCCTGGAATGTCAGCAGTCCCTGAAATTAAAAGTACACATGCCATGTGGCCACGGGAAGAGCTCCTAATGTGACTCAAGAAAAAAACAGCAAGTTAAGAGAACTAGTTTTTTAAAAAATATCTTTATTGGAGTATAATTGCTTTACAATGGTGTGTTAGTTTCTGCTTTATAACAAAGTGAATCAGTTATACATATACATATGTTCCCATATCTCCTCCCTCTTGCGTCTCCCTCCCTCCCACCCTCCCGATCCCACCCATCCAGGTGGTCACAAAGCACCGAGCTGGTCTCCCTGTGTGATGCAGCTGCTTCCCACTAGCTATCTATTTTACATTTGGTAGTGTATATATGTCCATGCCACTCTCTCACTTTGTCGCAGCTTACCCTTCCCCCTCCCTATATCCTCAAATCAATTCTCTAGTAGGTCTGTGTTTTTATTCCCTCTTACCCCTGGGTTCTTCATGACATTTTTTTTTTAGATTCCATATATATGTGTTAGCATACGGTATTTGTCTTTCTCTTACTTCACTCTGTATGACAGACTCTAGGTCCATCCACCTCACTACAAATAACTCAATTTCGTTTCTTTTCATGGCTGAGTAATATTCCATAGTATATATGTGCCACATCTTCTTTATCCAATCATCTGATGATGGACAATTATGTTGTTTCCATCTCCTGGCTATTGTAAATAGAGCTTCAATGAACATTTTGGTACATGACTCTTTTTGAATTATGGTTTTCTCACGGTATATGCCCATTAGTGGGATTGCTGGGTCATATGGTAGTTCTATTTGTAGTTTTTAAAGGAACCTCCATAATGTTCTCCATAGTGGCTGTACCAATTCACATTCCCACCAGCAGTGCAAGAGTGTTCCCTTTTCTCCACACCCTCTCCAGCATTTATTGTTTCTAGATTTTTTTGATGATGGCCATTCTGACTGGTGTGACATGATATCTCATTGTAGTTTAGATTTGCATTTCTCTAATGGTTAATGATGTTGAGCATTCTTTCATGTGTTTGTTGGCTATCTGTATATCTTCTTTGGAGAAATGTCTATGTCTTCAGCCCATTTTTGGCTTGGGTTGTTTGTTTTTTTGTTATTGAGCTGCATGAGCTGCTTGTAAATTTTGGAGATTAATCCTTTGTCAGTTGCTTCATTTGCAAATATTTTCTCCCATTCTGAGGGTCGTCTTTTGGTCTTGATTATGGTTTCCTTTGCTGTGCAAAAGCTTTGAAGTTTCATTAGGTCCCATTTGTTTATTTTTGTTTTTATTTCCATTTCTCTAGGAGGTGGGTCAAAAAGGATCTTGCTGTGATTTATGTCAGAGTGTTCTGCCTATGTTTTCCTGTAAGAGTTTGATAGTTTCTGGCCTTACATTTAAGTCTTTAATCCATTTTGAGATTATTTTTGTGTATGGTGTTACGGGGTGTTCTAATCTCATACTTTTACACGTACCTGTCCAGTTTTCCCAGCACCACTTATTGAAGAGGCTGTCCTTTCTCCACTGTACATTCCTGCCTCCTTTATCAAAGATAAGGTGACCATATGTACGTGGGTTTACCTCTGTGCTTTCTATCCTGTTCCCTTGATCTATATTTCTGTTTTTGTGCCAGTACCATACTTTCTTTATTACTGTAGCTTTGTTGTATAGTCTGAAGTCAGGGAGCCTGATTCCTCCAGCTCTGTTTTTCGTTCTCAAGATTGTTTTGACTATTCGGGGTCTTTTGTGTTTCCATACAAATTGCGAAATTTTTTGTTCTAGTTCTGTGAAAAATGCCAGTGGTAGTTTGATAGGGATTGCATTGAATCTGTAGATTGCTTTGGGTAGTAGAGTCATTTTCACCATGTTGATTCTTCCAATCCAAGAACATGGTATATGTCTCCATCTATTTGTATCATCTTTAATTTCTTTCATCAGTGTCATAATATTCTGCATACAGGTCTTTTGTCTCCTTAGGTAGGCTTATTCCTAGATATTTTATTCTTTTTGTTGCAATGGTAAATGGGAGTGTTTTCTTGATTTCACTTTCAGATTTTTCGTCATTAGTATATAGTAATGCAGAGATTTCTGTGCATTAATTTTGTATCCTGCTACTTTACCAAATTCATTGATTAGCTCTAGTAGTTTTCTGGTAGCATCTTTAGGATTCTCTATGTATGTATAGTATCATGTCATCTGCAAACAGTGACAGCTTTACTTCTTCTTTTCCGATTTGGATTCCTTTTATTTCCTTTTCTTCTCTGATTGCTGTGGCTAAAACTTCCAAAACTATGTTGAATAAGAGTGGTGAGTGTGGGCAACCTTGTCTTGTTCCTGATCTTAGTGGAAATGCTTTCAGTTTTTCACCATTGAGGATGATGTTTACTGTGGGCTTGTCATATATGGCCTGTATTATGTTGAGGAAAGCTCCCTCTATGCCTACTTTCTGCAGGGTTTTTATCATAAATGGGTGTTGAATTTTTTCGAAAGCTTTCTCTGCATCTATCGAGATGATCATATGGTTTTTCTCCTTCAATCTGTTAATATGCTGTATAACGTTGATTGATTTGCATATATTGATGAATCCTTGCATTCCTGGAATAAACCCCACTTGATCATGGTGTATGACCCTTTTAATGTGCTTTTGGATTCTGTTTGCTAGTATTTTGTTGAGGATTTTTGCATCTGTGTTCGTCAGTGATATTGGCCTGTAGTTTTCTTTCTTTGTGACATCCTTGTCTGGTTTTGGTATCAGGGTGATGGTGGCCTCGTAGAATGAGTTTGGGAGTGTTCCTCCCTCTGCTATATTTTGGAATAGTTTGAGAAGGATAGGTGTTAGCTCTTCTCTAAATGTTGGATGGAATTCGCCTGTGAAGCCATCTGGTCCTAGCCTTTTGTTTGTTGGAAGATTTTTAATCACAGTTTCAATTTCAGTGCTTGTGATTGGTCTGTTCATATTTTCTATTTCTTCCTGATTCAGTCTTGGCAGGTTGTGCATTTCTAAGAATTTGTCCATTTCTTCCATGTTGTCCATTTTATTGGCATAGAGTTGCTTGTAGTAATCTCTCATGATCTTTTTTTTTTTTTTTCGTGGTATGCAGGCTTCTCACCCTGTGGCCTCTCCCGCCGCAGAACACAGGCCCCGGACGTGCAGATCCAACGGCCACGGGCCACAGGCCCAGCCACTCCATGGCATGTGGGCCCCTCCCAGACCTGGGCATGAACCCATGTCCCCTGCATCGGCAGGTGGACACCCAACCACTGCGCCACCACGGAAGCCCCCTCTCATGATCTTTTGTATTTCTGCAGTATCAGTTGTTACTTCTCATTTTTCATTTCTAATTCTATTGATTTGAGTCTTCTCTCTTTTTTTCTTGATGAGTCTGGCTAATGGTTTATCAATTTTGTTTATCTTCTCAAAGAACGAGCTTTTAGTTTTATTGAACTTTGCTATCATTTCCTTCATTTCTTTTTTATTTATTTCTGATCTGATCATTATGATTTCTTTCCTTCTGCTAACTTTGGGGTTTTTTTCTTATTCTTTCTCTAATTGCTTTAGGTGCAACTTTAGGTTGTTTATTCGAGATGTTTCCTGTTTCTTAAGGTAGGATTTTATTGCTATAAACGTCCCTCTTAGAACTGCTTTTGTTGCATCCCATAGGTTTTGGGTCATCGTGTCTCCATTGTCATTTGTTTCTAGGTATTTTTTGATTTCCTCTTTGATTTCTTCAGTGATAACTTTGTTATTAAGTAGTGTATTGTTTAGAGTCCATGTGTTTATATTTTTTAAAGATCTTTTCCTGTAACTGATATCTAGTCTCATATTGTTGTGGTCACAAAAGATACTTGATATAATTTCAATTTTCTTAAATTTACCAAGGCTTGATTTGTGACCCAGGATATGATCTATCCTGGAGAATGTTCCATGAGCACTTGAGAAAAATGTGTATTCTGTTGTTTTTGGACAGAATGTCCTATAAATATCACTTAAGTTCATCTTGTTTAATGTATCATTTAAAGCTTGTGTTTCCTTATTTATTCTCATTTTGAATGATGTGTCCATTGGTGAAAGTGGGATTTTAAAGTCCCCTACTATCAATGTGTTACTGTTGATTTCCCCTTTTATGGCTGTTAGTATTTACCTTACGTATTGAGGTGCTCCCATGTTGGGTGCATAAATATTTCCAATTGTTATATCTTCTTCTTGGATTGATCACTTGATCATTATGTAGTGTCCTTCTTTGTCTCTTCTAATAGTCTTTATTTTAAAGTCTATTTTGTATGATATGAGAACTGCTACTCCAGCTTTCTTTTGGTTCCCTTTTGCATGGAATATCTTTTTCCATCCCCTTACTTTCAGTCTGTTTGTGTCTCTAGGTCTGAACTTGGTCTCTTGTAGACAGCATATATATGGGTCTTGTTTTTGTATCCATTCAGCCAGTCTGTGTCTTTTGGTGGGAGCATTTAATCCATTTACATTTAAGGTAATTATCGAGATGTATGTTCTTATTACCATTTTCTTAATTGTTTTGGGTTTGTTATTGTAGGTCTTTTCCTCCTCTTGTGTTTCTTGCCTAGAGAAGTTCTCTTAGCTTTTGTTGTGAAGCTAGTTTTGTGGAGCTGAACTCTCTCAGCTTTTGCTTGTCTGTAAAGGTTTTAATTTCTCCATCAAATCTGAATGAGATCCTTGCTGGGTAGAGTAATCTTGGTTATAGATTTTTCTCCTTCATCACTTTAAATATGTCCTGCCAGTCTCTTGTGGCTTGCAGAGTTTTTGCTGAAAGATCAGCTGTTAACCTTATGGGGATTCCCTTGTGTGTTATTTGTTGCTTTTCCCTTGCTGCTTTTAATATGTTTTCGTTGTATTTAATTTTTGACAGTTTGATCAATATGTGTCTTGGCGTGTTTTTCCTTGGATTTATCCTGTATGGGACTCTCTGTGCTTCCTGGACTTGATTAACCATTTCCTTTCCCGTATTAGGGAAGTTTTCAACTATAAGCTCTTCAAATATTTTCTCAGTCCCTTTCTTTATCTCTTCTTCTTCTGGAACCCCTATAATTCGAATGTTGGTGCATTTAATGTTGTCCCAGAGGTCTCTGAGACTGTCCTCAGTTCTTTTCATTCTTTTTTCTTTATTCTGCTCTGCATTAGTTATTTCCACTATTTTATCTTCCAGGTCACTTATCCATTCTTCTTCCTCAGTTATTCTGCTATTGATCCCATCTAGAGTATTTTTCATTTATTGTGTTGTTCATCATTGCTTGTTTAATCTTTAGTTCTTCTAGGTCCTTGTTCAATGTTTCTTGCATTTTCTCTATTCTATTTCCAAGATTTTGGATTATCTTTATCATTATTCTGAATTCATTTTCAGGTCGACTGCCTATTTACTCTTCATTTGTTAGGTCTGGTGGGGTTTTATCTTGCTTCTTCATCTGCTGTGTGCTTTTCTGTCTTCTCATTTTGCTAATCTTACTGTGTTTGGGGTCTCCTTTTTGCTGGCTGCAGGTTCGTAGTTCCCGTTTTGTTTGGTGTCTGTCCCCAGTTACTAAAGTTGGTTCAGTGGGTTGTGTAGGCTTCCTGGTGGAGGGGACTAGTGCCTGTGTTCTGGTGGATGAGGCTGGATCTTGTCTTTCTGGTGAGCAGGTCCACGTCTGGTGGTGTGTTTTGGGGTGTCTGTGGACTCATTATGATTTTAGGCAGCCTCTCTGCTAGTGGGTGGGGATGTGTTCCTGTCTTGCTAGTTGTTTGGTATAGGGTGTCCAGCATTGTAGCTTGCTGGTCTTTGAGTGAAAGTGGGTGCTGGTGTTGAGATGGAGATCTCTGGGAGATTTTTGCCATTTGATATTATGTGGAGCTGGGAGGTCCCTTGTGGGCCAGTGTCCTGAATTTGGTTTTCCCACCACAGAGGCACAGCACTGACTCCTGGCTGCAGCACCAAGAGCCTTTCATCCACACGGCTCAGAATAAAAGGGAGAAAAAGTAGAAAGAAAGAAAGAAAGAAAGAGGATAAAATAAAATAAGTTAAAATAAAGTTATTAAAATAATTATTAAGAAAAAAATTTTTAAGTAAAAAATAATAAAAAATATTAAAAAACCCTGATGGATAGAACCCTAGGACAAATGGTGAAAGCAAAGCTATACAGACAAAATCTCACACAGAAGAATACATATACACACTCACAAAACGAGGAAAAGGGGAAAAAGAATGAATCTTGCTCTCAAAGTCCACCTCCTCAATTTGGGATGATTTGTTGTCTGTTCATGTATTCCACAGATGCAGGGTAAAAATAGTTGATTTTGGAGATTTAATCTGCTGCTCCTGAGGCTCCTGGGAGATATTTCCCTTTCTCTTCTTTGTTCGCACAGCTCCCGGGGCTCAGCTTTGGATTTGGCCCCGCCTCTGCATGTAGGTCGCCAGAGGGCGTCTGTACTTCGCTGAGACAGAACTGGGTTAAAGGAGCAGCTGATTCGGGGACTCTGGCTCACTCAGGCTGGTACACCTCATTTTTGATCTCCTGGTCCTTGGGTTCGCCATTCCAGCCGCTTTACTAACAATGTCCGAGAACAGGTTTTAATTCAGAACAGTGTCTTCAATTATCCACATATATATACATATATATATATATATACATACATACATATATATATATTTTTAAACGAAGTAAGTTTCTCTACCTTATTTCTAACTAGAAGAAAAGAGTATGGCATGTGATCCACAAAACCAGTATGGAGACTATACTTATCTGGAAAAGAAATGATAAAATGATGGTTTCAACATAGGCATATGCATTTCTGACTGTTTTATTTATATCAAACTGGATAACATGTGTGTATTTCTCAGACAGAAAAGACATGTCGAGGTAGAGATGTACCCTTCAACTATTCTTGGGTACACAAGCACAGTGGGGTGATTGTAAAAGTGCAGATTGTGATTCAGTAGGTCCGGTGGGCCTGAGTTCTATTTTTTTAACAAGCTCATTTTTAACTAGTGATGCCACAGTCTCTGATTCATTAACGACAATTGTGAATACCAGAGACGTAATTAGAAAGGTAAAAAGTCATATTTAATTTTGAACTTAAAGTGTTTTATGGATTTTACACCTTTAATAGGATAGTAAGCACAGCAGCAACAAGCATTTGTGAATATTTACTATAGACTGTGTATCTTTCTATTTTGTGTAGGATTCCAGGAAAAAGCCTGGGCTGAGGTCACAGTGGGCAGGGCCCCCAGGCCGGGCAGCCCCTCCAGGACCCCCGATGGGGCCATGCACTCCTGGCGGCTCCCTCCCCCAGCACCCCCCTCCCTCCTGGAAGGCCTCGGGGCAGATCGGTCCCACCCACTGTGCCCAGAAGGAGCCCGCGTTTCCGCAGAGCTGGAACTCCCGGCTCGGGGTCTCTTCCCCCCGCCGTCACGGAACTTCCCCGGAGCCCGAGGGGAGGGCGGCCTCACTGAGGCTGCCGGCTCTGGAGGGGCCCCAGTGGCCAAAGCTGCGAAAGTCGGGGGGACGGCGGGCCAGGTAAGTGGGCGCCGACCCTCCGCCTGGTCAGGTGTCTGGGCGGCAGTGCAAGACCAGCTTAAGGGGGTCAAGGGTTCGCTGCCACCCATTGCTGCTGTGTAGAAAGAACAGCCCCCAGCGTCTGGTCCTGGGGAACTTCGGTCCCTCCTCTCGCCCTTGCCCTCGGCCTGGTTCATGGGGCCTGGGGGGTGTGGGGAGGGGGTCGGCCTGAGTGTCCTGAGGGGAAACTGGGCAAGGGAGATGCAGGGTCTGGCTGCAGCATCAGTGCCCCTCCTCCTGACT
Source organism: Monodon monoceros (assembly GCF_005190385.1). Lineage (NCBI taxonomy): Eukaryota > Metazoa > Chordata > Mammalia > Artiodactyla > Monodontidae > Monodon > Monodon monoceros. The sequence continues at coordinate 38,363,645 of NW_021703777.1, forward strand.
GCGGGTAGAGTGGCTGAAAACTCATCCCAGGCTCACAGCCCGCTTATTCAGCCAAGTCCCTCTGTGCTCCTTCCTCCCTGAGCTAAAGTACCGAGGGGAGGGGACAGGGCAGGAGACTGGCGCAGGTAATGGGGAACATCAGAAGGTGATTGTTAACTAAGGAAAACCAGCTCTCCCAAGGTGAGGAATGTAGTGCTTTTCTTTGTATGCAAAGATGCCAGTGTCTGGGATCACTGAAATCCTTCCTTTGATATGCACCTCAGCTCTCTGAGGCCTGCATTCTGTATTTGCATATCCTGAGTTCCTCAGGGCCCACGGCTCACACTGGAGGGCTGGAAGTGCTGATGACTGTGACATCCTTTGTTTACTGAGATGGCAAGAAATATTCCATTTCTCACAGGCTTGAGGGGCACAGAGTGAAAAGAGTAGGAGAATCTCACTCGGCATGTAATTTAGCTTATATATATATATAATATTTATATTTAACTGCTGTAATAGAGGCTCTCAAGTCCAATCAACTTGTACTACTGCCCTCTATATATTAATTTCATCAATATCATATGATAAATGCATATAAAATTGACTTAATCCATTTAAACAGGATAATTATTTTTAAAAGAAACATAATAGAAATATAACAACAAAACCCTTACCACTAAAGGCTCTGTGTGGAACAACCTAAATAATTGTTCTGTTGTTAAAATATTGAAAGATGTATTCAGTACAAATATCAACAAATATGAAAACTAATAAGGGCAGCGGAATGCTGAAATGTTCTCTCTTTATCATTAAAGTGGTAGAAACTCATATATTAGTAGGCACTGGGGGCAGAAGATGCCTGATTTTATATCTTTTACATATTTGTGCAGTTGTTTCAATAAGTAACTTAAAGACAAAATGGAAAAACAAGGAGGTTTGTGCCTGAGATCATGTTGATGCGAAACTAGGGATGGCCACCTTGTCCCAGGTGAGTTATGTTTACCTGTCCAGGTAGACCACATAGCTCCTGAGAAGCCAGGGCTGGAATTATTCTGCTGGGTGCCCCTTAGCTTCTGTGACTTGATTGATTGTGAGTCATATTGGGGGAAAGACCTGATCACAGGAAATGGGTGGAAATAGAGTGATTTGGGGAGCAGCTAATGACATTCATCACAGCTCATGGCCTGAATGAATTTTAAAGAAACAGGAAAACAAATGCTTCTTATGGAATCAGAGAATGTGAGGGCTGGACAATCCCACAAAATGAGAAACACCCCATCCCATTTTCCAGATGAGAAAACAGAGGCCCAGCAAGGTGAAATCCCTCAACCAAGTTGCACTCGTCTCTCCTCCCCACTATGTGCTTCATGAAAGCTGGACTCTTCCTGTTTTGATCACTGCTGAATGCCAAACAGGGCCAGGTATCTACCAGCTGCTCCAAAAATTTTGGTTGACTGTATGAACAATGCTATTTCTTTCTTTCTCACTCTTATTCAGGATTGTGCCAAGAAATCACCAGGTTGCAATGTAATTCGATAAATGTAAATATTAATTGAGTTTTGTTGTGATGAGGGCTTAGGCTTTGAAGGTAACAGACTTGGTTCAGATCCTGGTTCTGCCACTCAATAGCTGTTTGGCTTTGGGAAAATTACTAAGCCTCTCTGAGATTATTTCCTCCTTTGTAAAAGTGGGGATAAAACTATCTGAGCCAGCAGAGCACCTGCATCAGGGATGTGCACTAAGATTTGGTCTTTCTCACCCTCCCACTCCTTCTCTCTGTTCTTCCCAGAGAAGTTGTACAGAAGGATATAGTACTGTTTTAAAAAATTAGAATTTATTTTTGGCTGTGTTTTGTCTTCGTTGCTGCGTGTGGGCCTTCTCTAGTTGCAGTGAGCGGGGGTTACTCTTTGTTGTGGTGCGTGGGCTTCTCATTGCAGTGGCTTTTCTTGCTGCACTTGTTGTGGAGAACTGGCTCTAGGTGCACAGGCTTCAGTAGTTGTGGCCTACAGGCTCAGTAGTTGTGGCACATGGGCTTAGCTGATCCGCGGCATGTGGGATCTTCCCTGACCAGGGCTCGAGCCCATGTCCCCTGCTTTAGCAGGCAGATTCTTAACCCCTGCGCCACCAGGGAAGTCCCTTCTTTTTAAAGAGGGTTTTTAATTTATTTCATAAAACATACCTTTTTCTTGTAGAAAAGGTTATTCCACTATAGAAACTTAAACATGCAAAAGAAGTACAAATGCAGTATTCTATGGGTTAGGTATTATCAGTCACATTTTGTAAGTAACTGGGCAAATACCAAAGCACTAGCAACTGAGGAGTAAGAGGATTCAAATCTGGCGTGCCCCCACCCCAATTTCAAGAGCAGGGTGTGTTTTTCAAATCCATGATTCATCTGGTCTTTGTTTCTCATCCATCTTTTGTGTCTGCCTTTCTCAAAAGGCTCAGATTCTCCGCTTTCACACCCTCCCGGCTGGCTGTGCCCCAGCTCCCGCCCTGGGACCTCTGCATGCCTAGGTGTGCCTGCTCTCCCTGTGCATTACCAGCTTTGCCAGGGAGCTGCTGTATCGTGCAGTGCTCGCTGTACCCCAGAGTGCCTAGACCGTTCTGGTACATGAAGTACGCCCTCATCACCATGTGTGCACACCCATGTCCTTATCTTATATTCTGGCTCTAAGCCAGGCTTGGGGGTGACTGCAGTGTGCATTTTGCTATGTTAGCTGCTGGGATCAACGTGAAGTTCCGAACTTTTCAAGTTGTAGGCTTGAGCGGCAGACAGTGATTTGAGTCGGGTCACCTGACTTAAAGGGTGGGCTGATTTAAAGCCAGGGCAGCTGACTTAAAGCCTGCATCCCTCAGCTGCAGGACAAGCCCAACTTTGGCGGTGCACGGGTTCGCTCCAAGCCAGCACTGCTGTTCAGGAAGAGCTTCCAGTAGCGCCTTAGCTCAGGGGGACTTGGTTCGTTGTCTTGCCCCTGCCTCAGAGCTGGGCCACCTGCTCTTCTGGAGGAAAATCAGGAAGGGGGAAGTGCAGAGTCCAGCCTGGCGTTGAGACACCCCTTGTCTGATGGCAGGGAAAGGGGGGTGGGGCTGTGTGGTGTCCTGGGGCTGGACTCACCAGGTTGACTCAGCCTCTCAGCCTCCTAACCTCTCACCACACATCCCACAAGAGTTTCCAATAATATGTAATTATGCCTTAGGTTCTCGGCCTTCAAACTCATACCCAGGCTCCCAGGTCCCTTGATTCATCCAATTCCTCTGTGCTCTTTCTTGTATTAGGTACAGTCCCAGAGGGAGGGGCTGGGGATGGGACTGGAGGGACCCCAGCAGCACTGGCCTCAGCTAAGTAAAGAGAGCCGGGGCCTACGCTATCACACATGTGCGAGCACACTTAAGGAGGAATCGAGGGGTCCAGTTAGAGGCAGTCATTTCTGCCTCAAGTGAGTATGGATCACCATCAGGTGGGGAGTACGCTGACCCCTGAGAAGTACTGTTAGAAGGATGTGATCCTCCCTCGGCTTCAAGGACGTGGGTGCTCTTCAGGGCTCCAGTTTCCCTCCAGGACCTGGCGAGGTCCGACTACACCCCAGCGGCCTTGCAGACCTGGATTCCTGTCCCAGAACTTGCCAGGCTCCAGAATCCAGACTGCAGAGATGGTACCTGAGCACTCCAGCTTAAGAAGTGCTGTCCCTGGGGACCCAACAGTGGAGGGAGGAAGGGTGAAGGGAGAAGGGGCATGGGGTAGGGAGGGCTGGGTGCCCTGGGAGACGTTGAGAGAGAAATATCACTTCCCCCACACCCTGCCCCCTGCAACTGACCCATTGATGCCATAGGATCTCAGGGCCTTTTAGTCAGAGATGCCTCTGCTTCTTTACTCCTGTGTTCAAAACTAGGCAAAACCAACTCTTCATCCTCTTGCTGCCTTGCCAGGACTTTTAAAGCACTGTTCTTTTGAGGCACTCGTTCCCTAAACTGCAGTTTGGAGCTGTCCCAGCTATTTAAAAGTGTTTTCCTTAAACTGAGACTAAATCCTACTCTTATGGAAAAACGACCTTCACGTCAGAGGAGATTGTCTTTTCTGCCCATTCCTTCCTTCTACTGCCCTCTTAAGAACCCCTGTGCTCAAAGAGCTTGGTAATTTATTTTTTGCTTCATGACAAAAAAATAAATAAAACTTCCCCATGCACCCCAAAATGCTTTCCTGAAACATAGGTGTTTCAAAACCATGACAGTGTTTTGCAGTTAGTATACACTGGGTAGACTGCCTAGCAATCCCTCCAAGAGCCAGAGGTGAGCAACACCTTTACTTATTTGATTGGGTGCCCTTCAAGTTTAGGAAGGTCCCATTCTTATGACCCAGCAGATAAGACAAGAGCCCTGGATGGCTGTGGCTGTGATTAGAAAACTTCTGGTGATTTTATTTCCCTTACTGAGCTGCTGCTTCTAGGTTAAATTTATTTTATTACCTGTCCATTTTTAAAGAAAGAGTGAAAAAGTCACTCTAATAAGTCAGGAGTCTGAGCTCAGGGTTGGTGAAAGGTACTCACAGGGTGGAAGGTGGATAAAAATGGATGGGTAAAATAGGAGCATTGGCAAGTAGAGCCAGGACACCTGTGTTCACCGTGCATACTAATAAATGTCAGAATCTCCTCATTTATATCTTGTGGGAAGTTCTTATGGTTTCACAGGATCAAACTCAAATCATTTTCAAACTAGGGGATTTCCCTGAGCATAAAAGGAAGTATCCATCCCTCGCAGGAGTCGCTGCTGAGGAATAAAGACGCAGACGTAGAGACTGGCCTTGAGGACATAGAGAGGGTGAAGGTTAAGCTGGGACAAGTGAGAGAGTGGCATGGAAATATATACACTACCAAATGTAAAATAGATAGCTAGTGGGAAGCAGCTGCATATAGCACAGGGAGATCAGCTCGGTGCTTGTGACCACCTAGAGGGGTGGGAAGGGGAGGGTGGGAGGCAGATGCAAGAGGGCGGGGATATGGCATATATGTATACGAATAGCTGATTCACTTTGTTATACAGCAGAAGCTAACACAACATGGTAAAACAATTACACTCCACTAAAGGTGTTAAGAACAACAACGAAAAGAGAAAAAAACTAAGTCATACACGCAAGGGGAGACATTGTATGTGTTTACAGTTCAAGTAATCCAGAAGAGAATCCTTTACTCTGTATGCAATGAATCGTCCATTCGAAAAGAAAAAAACTTTCTAAGGTGTTGATTTTCCATTTATTGTTCAGAACATCATTTTTATACCTCTGCATGTCTAACTATTCAGAGCCAAGTCACGTGAGTTAGAGGGAAGCAGCTGATTGATTTAAAGTTGTGTCATGTGATTTAAAAACCAATGGCAGCCGATTGATTTAAATCCAGTCACATGACATGAGGAGTGAGCACTAAAAACTGCTTTTTCATCTCTGGCTCAGAATATCTTATTTACCTTGGTTTTTCTTATGATTTAGAAAACTTGAACTGTCTCCCCTTGGAATCATCAGGACAAAAATACAGTATTTCAGGTTCATTCTTGAAAGCAGCTTCTCACGGTTAAGGTGTATTGACTAAAAGATCTTCCTTCTTCAAGAGATTCCAAACCTCTGTAGGACACTTCATTGTAATTGGAGAAAAAAGAAGAATGAGATCATGTCAGCAGCTGCAGGAGGCCAAGGCAGACCCCAGGACTAGGGAAGGAGTAGGAGGAAGGGCTGAGAGTTGCCATTAGAGCAGACAACGTCCAGACGGCGCTGAAGCACTGGCAGAGCCCACCTGCCACTCCCAGTTTGGCACTCCAGGGTCAGATTTGGGTTTGTAGATGGGGTTGCTGTAACCCCAAGGAGGTGAGCAGAGAGGAGGAGTTGATTACCGGTCTCCTCTGACTCTCTGGCCCAAATTGCCTGGCTTCACAGGGGGGACAGTTTTGCTTTCAGCAACTGATGGGGCACTTCCAGGCTGGTTGGGTTGCCCAGTGGCCCGACAGCCTGACAGGCTGTCTGCGGTGGGACCGCCCTTTGTTTCTCCAGAATCTGTACATCAGGAGGTGCATGGTTGCGGGAGCCCATTCACTGCCCCCCCAAGGGGGATGGCACCTTCCCTGGCTGTACCCTATGATCACCAGGTACTTAAAATGACTGCAAGGTTTTTGACTTCAAGGAAAAGCTCACATAACCTCTTCTGCCTCATAATGTGTGGGATTTACTATAAAGAACAGGTAGAAAACTCACCTGTTCGTCTCCAGTTAGGAGTTTATTTTGCATGAATCCCTCCTACATGAGCAGATAGCAGAGGTTTATTTTTGATCCTGTGTGTGTAGTTGTAGCAGAATATGTAGATATGGTGATTTGAAGCCCTCAGAGAAATATTCTCAGAACTCTCAAGACTTCTCCTGATTGGAACTGAAGGAGACCTGGAAAAGGAGAAAAAGAAAAGGAGGAGGGAGAACGAATGACTGTTTCTCAGTAAATTCACCTTCCTGATTGATTGTTCTGTCTTCTCATTTCTTTTAACTTCTATGTATGTCTAATGGAATAATGTAGAAAGGCTGATTTTTATGCTTTAAAAGATTTTACATCACAAAGTGACTAGAAGTCGATAACAGAACTTATTCAGCGTTGACAGAACCTATTCAAATCAATTTTAGATCGAGTCTTTGATGTTAAATATCTACACTAAAATTGGTTAATCCAAATTTCTCTTTCTTTTTGTGTGAATATTTGTAACATATTTTTGTAGATAATAATTTACCCTAGATATACAAAATTGTGAGAATGGGTAACATTTTTTACCACTTAAATGATTTCTTTTAAATGAGTAGATTGTACACTTTAAATGCCAATGTTATTTTTTACATGTTGTTTTTTATTTTCTTGATTTCCATAACTTGTGTGTATTTAATTGATTTTTATCTAATAATCTGCCTCCCCTTTATTGTTTCTTACTTTATATTTTATTGATCTATGGTTAATTTATATTATTATATCAGTTTCAGAGGTACAACATAGTGATTCATAAATGTTTAGGTTCTTCTCCATTTATACTTATTATAAAAGAGTGGCTCAGTCTTCCCTGGTGGCACAGTGGTTGAGAGTCTGCCTGCCGATGCAGGGGACATGGGTTCGTGCCCCAGTCTGGGAAGATCCCACATGCCGCAGAGTGGCTGGGCCCATGAGCCATGGTCACTGGGCCTGCGCATCCGGAGCCTGTGCTCCGCAATGGGAGAGGCCACAACAGTGAGAGGCCCGCGTACCGCAAAAAAAAAAAAAAAAAAAAGAGTGGCTCCATTCCCCATGCTATACAGTACATCACTGTAGATTATTGATTTTATACATAGTGGACTGTTCCTCAGAATCTCCTACCACTATTTTGCACATCCACCCTGTCTCTCCCTGCTGGTAACCAGTAGTCTGTTCTTTAATCTGTGAGTCTGTTGTGTTGTTGTTGTTGTATTCAGTTGTTTAGATGCCATGTGTAAATGATATCATAACAGGCTTATTTTCTCTGCAACTTATTTTACTAAGCATAATACTCTCTAAGTCCATCCATGTTCTTGCAAATGACAAAATTTCATTTTTTTGAAGTCATCATAAAAAATAATTTTTATCTCCTAACCTATTGATGAACACTTAGTTTGACTCTATATCTTGTCTATGGCAAATAACACTCTTTTGAACTTTGGGGTGCAGTTATTTTTTTGAAATAGTGTTTTTGTTTTCTTCTGATATATACCCAAGAGTGAAATTGATGGATATTATGGTAGTTCTATTTGTAGTTTTTTGTGGAACCTCCATTCTGCTTTCCACAGTAGCTGCACTAATTCACATTCACATCAACACTGTACAAGCGTTTACTTTTCATCATATCCTCACTAACCTTTGTTATTTGTGATCTTTTTGATGACAGCCATTCTGACAAGAGTGAGGTGATATCTCACAGTTTTGATGTGCATTCTACTGCCGATTAGCTATGTTTAACATCCTTGTGAGTTCTGGCTGTCTATCTGTACTTTTTCTTGGAGAATGTCTATTTAGGTCTTCTCACTTTTTAAAAAAGATTTTGGGTGTTTTATTGATATTGAATTGTATGTGCTGTTTCTATATTTTAGATATTAACCCTTGATTGGTACTCTTTTTGTGTTAACTTCTTACCATGTGCAAATACTTTTGCTCTTTCAGCACGTTGTCTTTTCATATTGTCTTTGGTTTCCTTTGCTATGCAAAATCTTTTAAGTTTAGTGAAGTCCCATTTGTTTATTTTTGGCTTTGTTTCATTTGCCTTAGTAGACTTAACCTAAAATTGTTGCTATCATTTATGTTGAAGAATGTTCTATATTTTCCTCTAGGGGTTTATGGTTTCTGGTCTTACATTTAGGTCTTTATTCACTTTTGAGTTTATTTTATATATGGTGTGCTAAAATATTGTAATTTTATTCTTTTCCATGTAGCTGACCCATTTTCCCAGTACCACTTATTGAAGAGATAGTTTTTTCTCCTTATTGCCTGCTTTGTCATAAATCAATTAAATATAAGTGTGTGTGTTTGTTTCTGGGATCTCTATTCTATTCCAGTGATCTTTATGTCTGTTTTGTCTCCAGTACTATTCTCTTTGATTACTGTAGCTTTGTAATATAGTCTGAAGTCAAGGTGTGTGCTGCCTCCAGCTCTGTTCTTTCTCAAGATTGTTTTGGCTATTTGGGGTCTTTGTGTTTCTATATAAATTTTAAAATTACTTTTTCAAGTTCTGTGAAAATGCTTTGGTATTCTGATAGGGATTGCATTAAATCTGTAGATTGTCTTTGGTAGTATGGTTATTTTAACAGTATTAATTCTTCCCGTCCATGCACCTGCTATATTTTCCCATCTTCTTCTGTTGCCTTCAACTTCTTTCACCAATGGCTGATAGATTTCTGAGTACATGTCTTTTACCTGCTTAGGTGTGTTTTTTCCTAGGCATCTTATTCTTTTTGGTGTGATTGCATATGGTATTGTTTTCTTAATGTTTCTTTCTGACAGCTTACAGTTTTGTTTTTTCTTCTTTTTCTAATTCCTTCAGGTGTAATGTTAGGTTGTTTATTTGATATTTTTCTTGTTTCCTAAGAATAAGCTTGTATCACTGTAACTTCCCCCTGTGAACTGCATTGGCTGTGTCCTATAGGTTTTGGATCATTGTGTGTTCATTTTCATTTCTCTCTGGGTATTTTTAGAATCCCTAATTAATGTTTTCAGTGTTCCTTTCTTCCGCTTTTATTCCCTTCATATGTGATGTGAGGACTATCTTTAATATTATGTTTGGATTTCTTTCAGTTTGTGTGTGTGTGTGTGTGTGTGTGTGATTACTAAGTGCTGAGCTCTTAATTTCAAATGGACATTAACAACCCTGCATTTTTACTCTCCTCCCCTACAGTTACTGTATTTGACCTTATATTTTACATCTACTTGTTTTGTGTGTCCCTTAACTTCTTATTGTGAATATAGATGATTTTATTAGTGTTTTCTTTCATCCTTCCTACTAGTTGTGTACATGGTTGATTTACTACCTTTATTGAATATTTGCCTTAACCAATGAGGTTTTTCCTTTAGTAAGTTTCCTTTCCTAATGTTTATGATTCAGTCGAGGCCTTTTCTTTTTCACTTAGAATAGCCCCTTTAAGATATCTCATAAAGCTGGTTAAGCGATGCTGAACTCTTAGTTTTGCTTTAGAAACTTTAGATCTCTCCATCAAATCTGAAGGAGAGCCTTTCTGGGTAGAGTATTTTTGGTTATAGGATTTTCCCTTTCATGAGTTTGAATATACCATGCCACTCCCTTCTGGCATGCAGAGGTTATCCTGAAAAGTCCACTGATAACTTTATGCAAGTTCCCATGTATGTAACTTGATGCTTTTCCTTTGCTCCTGTTAATAGTGTCTTTTTTTTTCCTCTTTTTTTCTTTTTTTCGGTACGTGGGCTTCTCACTGTTGTGGCCTCTCCTGTTGCGGAGCACAGGGTCCAGACATGCAGGCCCAGCAGCTATGGCTCACGGGCTTAGCCGCTCCATAGCATGTGGGATCTTCCTGGACCGGGGCATGAACCCATGTACCCTGCATCGGCAGGCGGACTCTCAACCACTGCTTCACCAGGGAAGCCCTAATAGTGTCTTTTTATCTTTATTTTTTTGCTATTTTAATTACAATGAATCTTGGTGTGGTCCTCTTTGGGTTGATCCTGTTTTGGCCTTACTGTGTTTACTGGACATGGATGTCTGTTTTCTTTCCCAGGTTAGGGAAGTTGTCAGCTTTTATGTCTTCAGGTATGTTTTACACCCCTTTCTCTTTCCTTTTTCCTTCTGGGACCAGTATAATGCAAATGTTAGTACACTTGATGTTGTTCACAGGTCTGTTCAACTTTCCTCATTTCATTTTATTCTATTGTTTTACTCTTCATCTTCAGTGATGGCCAGTACTCTGTGCTTTAGTTTTCTGATCCATTCCTCTGTATCATTGAGTCTACAGTAGTTTCCTTTTAGTGTAATTTTCATTTCGTTTATTGTATTCCTCATCTCTCTTTGGTTGTTCTTAGGAGTCTAACTCTTTTAAAAATCTTCTAACTTCTTGCTCTGTTTGTCCATTCTTCTCCTGAGTTCTTTGATCATCTTTACAGTCCTTACCTTGAACTCTTTCTTGAGTAAATTGGTTATCTCCACTTCACTTAGATCTTCTTCTGGGTTTTTATTTTGTTCCTTCATTTGGATCATGTTTCTGTGTCATGTCATTTTTCTAACTTACTGTTTTTATTGCTATGTATGTAGTAGGTTCATTACATTTCCTGACCTTGGAGAAGTGGCCTTTGGTAGGAGATGTCCTATGTGTCCCAGCAGCCCACTGTCCCCTGGTCACTAGAACTATATGTTCAAGTTGTACCCCCTTTGTGGACTGCTTGGGCTCTTCTGTTGTGGTGGGCTAACTACTGTGGGTTGTCTGGTAGGCTTGACTGCCCCCAGGCTGCATGTTTGCCAGGCTCTGCCTTGTATGGAGGCTGTTTGTGTTGCTTGCTGGGACTAAATCATAAGGCAGCTGGCTGCACAACGCTGGGAGACATCAAATCTAGTGCTGGTTCACTTATGGGTAGAGTTGCAGTTCAGGTGATATAAGGGCTAGTGCCCAGTCACTGGTCCTGGGGTCATGTTCACTACTGGGAGGAAGACACAGGTCATGAGTTCTGGCGGTGGGGCCCAGGATTCTCAGAGTTGGTGTTGGATCACTGTCCCTGACACAGCTATCTGCAGGGTCTGGGGTATCCATAATCTTGTGTTGGCATTCTGATGGACAGGGTCAGGATCCAGCTGAGTCCATAGCTGCTTCTGGCCTGCAAGTGAGTGGCCTGGTTACACTGGCTGCTGGGCTGTGTTATTCCTGGAGCTGGTGTGTGCCTGTTGGTGTATGAGGCTGATTCCACTGCTAGAGCAGGTTTGCTGTTGGGTAGGTCCAAGCTCCATCCAGTCCTGGTGCAGTAATCACCTGCCGACAGGTGAGGCTGATTCCAAGGCCAGAGCAGGCTCACTTGTCAGAGGGGCCAGGGATTCTGAGGCTGGTGCCTGCCCACTGGTGGGTGGAGATGTGATCCAGGGTCTCTGTCTGAGGGGTCCTGGGGGTCTTGGATCTATGCCTGTGCTCTGACGTGAGGAGGCTGGTCCTGGGGCTTTTCGTGGCTGGGCCATATCCAGGGGCAGCTGTGCGTTGAGAGGGTCTGAAGGCACCTGTTGGCTGGTAGGTGTGGCTGTGCCCCTGCTCAGTTAGCTGCTTGGCCTGCAGCCCCCTAGTGCTTGTGTCTATAGTCTGGTGGAAATTAGTGGGGCTCGGTCTTGTGGCTGATAAGCTGGAGGGAGGATTCTGAAATTATGCTTGCTGCTACCAGTGGCCACGAGGTAGAAGGAGCTCCCCAAAATGGATTCTGCCAGTGTCTATGTTCCTGAGGGTGTGTTGTAGTTGCCTCTTGCCTCTCTGGGAGACTCTCCAAGATCAGGAGGTAGGTATGACCCAGGATGCTTTCAAATTCCTGCTTATGTTCTGATTCTCGGATCATGTGGGAATTTGTGAGCATCCTTTAAGAGTGGAATCTCTATTTCCCACAACCCTCTTGCTCTCTGGAAAATAAGCACTAGTGGTCTTCAAAGCCTAACTTTCTATGGACTCTTCATCCCAGCACAGGATCCCTGGGCTTGGGAGCCTGATGTTGGGTTCATACCCCTTGCTACCTGGGAACACCTCAGAAATTGTAATTATTCTCCCATGTGTCGGCCATGCACCTGGTGGTATGGGTCTTGAGTATATTGAGACTTTTCCCCTTCCTTCCTGTCTTGTCGTGGTGCCTTACTTATGTCTTTAGCTGTAAAACATCTTTTATGGTAGGTCCTGGCCTTCTCATCAATTACTATTCTGTAAATATTTGTGACTTTGGTGTGTCCATGAGAGGCATCAAGCTCTGGTTCTTTCTATGCTACCATCTAGGACCATCTCTCTGCTTCATTCTTAAATCATATTATTTAATTTTTCTTAGTATCTTATTTGATTTGTGGCAGTTTGAAATTTATATCACTCATGTTCACTTCACCTGTTTTAAAAAATTGAATAGTGCATTCATTCATTTTTAAATGAAGGTAGTGACCTGTGAATTTCCATACCTCAAAAATCAAGGATAGGACAAAAGGATTTTCTACCTGTGTTACCCTCAAACTCTGCACCCCACCCCAGCCTGGAGATTAACCTCTTGCACCCATGCTCACCTTCTGTTTTTGGACTGTTAACCATCATTCCATCTGTATGTGTGTTGACAAAGTGAACTATAGTCTTTCCAGTTTTTGTTTTATGGTTTTTGTTTTATAGAACAGTCCTACTATGAATATACATTTACTGGTCTGCTGAAGTTCATATATAAACCTGTCAAGAACATTACTGGAATTGGAATTGCTTGTATATACACTTTAATAAATTTTAGAGAGAATGGTAGAACAGAAGGAAATTGTATTTCAAATCCCACCATATTCTCACACTATGAAAACCCTTCCCTTTTTAATATATTTGTGTGTAGTTTATCTTTATCCCCATACTATATTTCCCAGAGATGGGTAAGTGTTATGTTTCTTGCAAAAAATTTTACTGTATTGTTCAGTCAGGTTTTTAGTGGTTTTAGCATGATCACATTTCCCTGAACTCGCAAATACAGGATCTTCTCTCACACTGTCCTTTACTCCCTGCTCATTTATATTGCCCTACTAATTCTCAGTACTGGTTTTTCTTTATGTTCTTCATCAACCTGGATACGTGATACTATTTCCTCCCTTATTCAAGACGAGTGGAATAGAATAGACCACCCACAAATAAACACTGATATATGGCCAAATGATTTTTTTTTTTATGCGGTATGCGGGCCTCTCACTGTTGTGGCCTCTCCCGTTGCGGAGCACAGGCTCCGGACGCGCAGGCTCAGCGGCCATTGCTCACGGGTCCAGCCGCTCCACGGCATGAGGGATCCTCCCGGACCGGGGCACGAACCCGTGTCCCCTGCATCTGCAGGCGGACTCTCAACAACTGCGCCACCAGGGAAGCCCCTGGCCAAATGATTTTTGACAAGTTGCCAAGACTTTTCAAAGTAAGAAGGATAGTATATTCAACAAATGGTGCTGAGAGGTCTTGTTGTCAACATGCAAAAGAAGGAAGATGGACCCTTACCTAACATCATAGGCAAAAATTAATGAAAATGTATTAAGAAACTAAATATACTGCCTAATAAAATAAAAGTCTTTGAAGAAGGCACACGACAAGAGCTTCATGACATTGGAGTTGGCAGTGTTTCCTCAATATGAAATGAAGGAGTAACAAAGGCACAGCTAACCAAAAAATAAACAATTTTCAGTACATAATTAAAAAAAATGTGTATCAAACAAATGTAAACAGAATAAAATGGCAACCCACAAGATGGGAGAAAATATTTCAAAGCCATATATCTGACAAGAGATTTCTATTCAGAATATAGAGAGAACTCCTACAACTCAACAAAAAGCAAGCATCCTGATTCAAAAATGGATAAAAGAGTTGAATAGATGGTTCTTCAAAAAGATGTACAAATGACTAAGCACTTGAAAAGATGCTCCATATCACTAAATGCATGTTTATATATTTGTGTGCATGCATACGCACACAAACACAGACACATACACAAGCAGAAAACAAGTATTGGTGAGGATGTGAGGGAGTTGGAAGCATTGTGCTATGTCAGTGGGAATGTAGAATAATACAGCTGCTTTGCAGAACAGTATGGCAATTTTTCAGATATTGAAAAATAGAATCACTACATGATCCAGGAATTTTACTATGAGGTATACCCAAAGGAATTGAAATCAGGGTCTTAAAGAAATATTTGTACTCCAGTATTTATAGCAGTAATAATTACAATAGCTAAAATATGAAAGCAACCTAAGTGTTCATCCACTAGTTCCTGGATAAACAAAATGTGGTATACTCATATAATACAATATTATTCAGTCTTAAGAAGGAAAAGATCTAGGAGTATGCTACAACATGGAGGGATCTTGAGGAAATGTAGCTACCAAAAATGCCATTTTTGTGACGTTTAATGAGTCATAACAATACAACTACTTATTTCAATTATATGGGGTACTTAGTGTAGTCGTAACCATAGAAATTGAGAGAGTAATGATGCTTTTCATGTGGTTATAGAACAAAAAGGAAAGTTATGTTTAAAGGATATTAAGTTATAGTTTTAAAAGGTAGAAAATAATTAGAAAGTAAATGTTGATAATCGTTGCCCAATAATATGAATGTATTTAATATCACTGAACGGTGCACTTTATAATAATTAACATGTTATATTTTATGTTATTTTATTTTACCAACAAAAAAAATTGGGAAAGAATGTAATATCAGGAAAGGGAGTGGACCTGGGATGGAGCAGAGAGTAGTCAAAAGGGTGAGACACTGCATATTTTGAAGAAGAAGAGGCGAGAGTCTTCATTGGCCAGAAGAGACTTCATAAAAAAATTAAAAATTACTCTGAGGGTGTATTAAATAGATATATATGGGTGTACTGCTATCTCCCGTGAGTTATCTTAAAGAGTCTTTAATAAAGTCCAAAAGGTTTGCTGAGGCTTTTTTAAAAACTAGATTCCGTATGAGATAATTAGAGGCTGGTACTTAAGTCTAGGTCTAGGTTGACATATTTTGGAGAGAAGACGAACTTGAGAACAGTGGAGGTCCTGAGAGTGTAAGTACATGACAAGTAGAAAAAAAATAATAAAGGCAATTAGGAAAACTTTGGACTTTGAAGGTCATGGATTACTGAGTCAGACCTTTGATTTCTAAGGAGTTATATACGCAGTTGCTATTTGGATTACTTGTTGATAAAGATAAGTGGAAAAACTAGAGTTGTTTCCAAGTGTAGGTAAGATATAATGAGAGGATGGAAGTGGAATGTAGGGAGGCCCAGAGAAAAATGAGAAGGTCATATTGGGCCACGATGGTGGTAATATCCCACAGAACAGATGGTAGGGCAGACTATGGATTCATCTTTCTTATTTTGGTTCCCCACCTCATCCTTAATAATTCTTGGGAATATTTCATTGCTCTGTGATGCAGGTACAGAATTCGAGTGAGGAGACTACACCCTCAGTGTTCAGCTGTCTGAGTCTTCAGTGTGCTTCAAATGATGGAGAGTTATTGCTTCTTTATGAGAAGAGTTAGTACCTTGTAGTTAAGCTTAAGCAGGAGGTTATACAATATTGATTCCATTTTATTTATACTGTTGGCATGGAGGTTCCTCCTTCTCTTTTCTTGACCATTATGAAATGAATCTATTTTTCTCAATATTTGGGTATATCAGATAAATATATTAAATAAAGGAATCTTATATATTGCTCCCTGCATAGTTTGCCTCTTTCTTCTTTCTCTCTTACCTTTACTAAATTAGCACAGGGAGATACCTTGAAATGTTCTAATCATGAGAGATTAGCACATCATATTTCTAGAGAGGTTGGTTGGACAGAGCAGGGGTCCCATTGAGAATCAAAGCTTGTTTCTACTTGGAAGTGTACCTGTATAGGGTAGATGGCTCCAGGAAACCTCCTAGAATATTCCAATGTCCCTGCAGGAGTTCATTAAGAGAGGCAGGATCTGGTACCAGATCAGTGTACTATGACATGTTTGTCAGTCATGTGATGTGAGATTCTCAGAGCCAATCCCATATGGCAGGGCTGAGTGCAGAGTGATGCAGAACCTGTGAAAGCCTTTGATTGCATGTTAAAGATGAAGCTCTGATTTGGGGGAGAATTTTCTTACCTGACTGAATGTCATCCTTCTGTGGGGATGAGATTCTGTGCTTTTCCTCTGTTGATGACCACTGACTGAAAATCATTAGAGGATCATGTCTAGACAGCATTCTTTATTTAATTTCTTAAAGAAGAAAACATAAAAAACATTTTTATCCACTTTCAAATTGAGGATCAAGGGGAATGACATCAGTGAAAATATGCGAGTAGGGAGCTTTGGCTTGTTTCCAGCCCCAGAAACACTGACATACGTGGTAAAACCTGTCAAAATTATCTTATCAACACATGTAGGTTTTCTTTTCTTTTTGCCATGTAGATTTATCATTCATTGAAACTTAACTTACTACAGGATGTGGAGAATAAACAGGGAAGTAGAAACTGTGTTTCCTGATGAGAGAATCACTAAGTCACATTAGCTGTTTTGAGGTTCGTCTTACTCACCATGACCATAATTAAACAAACAAAAAAACACATTTTGTTTTTTTTGTCAGTTCCAACATTTCATAGTTAAAGACAAGGTAAGAGATACAGACTTAGACTTACCAGAATTGAGTATAATTTTGATTGTACCTGTGTTGAATATATGAGCATGATCTGCTACAAAACTTCATTATACTTATTGCCACAACTGACAAATTCCCTTTTTCCTCTCCTGGTATGTTACATGTAAGGAATGCATAGGTCACTAACCCCAGTTGGTCAGAGGTAAACTCTGCCACGTGGATTACTGCACGTTTTCCTGCTGGAAGACCACATTCTCGAGTATCATGCCTGCAGAGTATCTGGGCTCTTCTTTTTTCTGGATAAAGTAGAGATAATCACCTAATTTTATGAGAAATATACAAATTGTATTTGCATATTCTTCAGGTTTTTATTTATCTATTCTCTTTCAAGTCCTAAGTGCAAATATTAAAGTGATTTCCAAGAGGGTGGTAAATAACACAGCTACATTTATGCTCCAAAGTTAGCAATAAATCATAATACAATTGTAAATGCATTATTGTGTGATTAATATCTAGATACTTATGTAAATGCAATTGTAGTAATGCTCTGTGGAGAGCTTCAGAATGTAGGTATTAGAAAAAAAAGGAGTTCCTGAAACAATCAGGGAATTATAGAGAAGTCTTTGTGTCTATAATTATCAATCTGAAATAAAGCATCTTCTCAGAAATAAACTAGGCATAAAATTGTAGGAAAAAGCTACATGAAATGAAACATGTGAGACGGCCATACAAGAAAAAGAGTATTCTCAGAGAATAATGAACAGTGTGGAGTTCAGCAGAAGGCTAATACAGATTCAGAGAATAAATCTTTGGAGAGCCTAATTATGAGTTCCTCATATTTCATCTTTGGAGAGATCTTTGGTAGTCATTTGAAATATGATGTTATATGGTGACATTAACATACTCAAATATTTTCCTTTAGAATGACCAGTTAGAACCAGAATAAATGAAAGGGAACACAAAATTATGTTTTTGTTGATTTTTAAAGACCTCAGGTGAGTGTTCATAATTTAAAAATACATGATGTCTTGAGTAAAGTTGCCTGGAATTTGAGATCTGTACAAAAGCATTTCTTTTCTGTAATGCTAGGATGCTAATTGGACATTTTTGCAAGAAAGAGATTTCAGGATGCAAATCTCATGTCTCTAAGGTGGCAAGTCAGTTCATGGCGGAACCTTCTATTAAACCTGTGTGAGTGGAGAAATATTTCTTTGGAAGGAAGAGGTCATGAATCCGTTTTTAATAAAGTTAGTGGTTTATAGTATACAGAATGAGCAAAATGGCTACTTCTGAACTTTACGAAAAAAATAATATAGTTTTTCTGCATTTATATTATGACGCCAATGTAAAATAACAAAAACTCTTTATTTTGAAAAACAATGTAATCAATTTGACATAATTTATATATTGAACCTGTGGTACGCACACACAATCAAATTAATTAAAAAAATATTTTGCATTAAAAATATTTTCAAGTGTAGTTGATTTACAATGTTGTGGGGTTTTTAAATACACGTTTATTGGAGTATAATTGCTTTATAACATTGTGTTAGTTTCTGCTTTAAAACAAAGTGAATCAGCTCTATGTATACATATATTCACCATATCCCCCGCTCTTGAGCCTCCCTCCACCTTCCCTATCCCACCCCTCTAGGCGGACACAAAGCACCGAGCTGATCTCCCTATACTATGCGGCAGCTTACCACTAGCTATTTTACATTTGGTAGTGTATATAAGTCAGTGCTACTCTCTCACTACGTCCCCGTCTCCCCTTCCCCCCCATGTCCTTAAGTCTGTTCTCTACATCTGTGTCTTTAGTCCTGCCCTGTCACTAGGTTCGTCAGTACCATTTTTCTACATTCCATATATATGTGTCCACTTACTTTTACATTGTGAAAGTTGGGTCTAGCCTTGAACCGATGAAACCAGCCATGGCTGGCATTAAAAGATGTGCCCTCTGATTCCTTGCCATGTTTCTTCTTCAAGTCTTCATAAAGGCTTTTTAGCTTTCTCTTGAATCAGCATTAAGCTGAGCGGGACATTGATCCTACATCCATACACTGAGAAGTTTCGGCATCTCCATCACTTTTCCATGCTTCTTCGATATTTTGTCAACATCATCGGCACAGCAGACTTCACATGTTCCATGATCTTGTCCTTGTTCTTTAGAATCGTGCCAATGATTGAATGATTCATGTTATAAAAATGAGCGATGTCTAACATCTTTTTGCCTCACTCCACTCTCTCAATTATTTTCAGTTTTGTTTCCATCATTATCTTGTGGTGCTTCTTAGCAGTACTAGCTACATCACCGCTGCTTTTACGCTTGCCTCCAGACATCTTGGGCTTGAAATAAAGGTACTGTACTACTGTACTCTACACAGTACTGTAAACTACACAAAAGCACAACCACTTATAGAGGATGCACACACATGACAATGTATGCCAGCCAGACACGTGAACTAACTTACATGACTGGACATGTGAATGGACGTTTGCATCTTTCAAAGTTTGCAACTTGAAGGTTTATATGTAGGTGACTTACTGTATTTGTACTGCCTAAGGAGAACTACCTAGGAAAACTGTGGTATGATTTATGTCAGAGAATGTTTTGCTTATGTTCTCTTCTAGGAGTTTTAAGGTGTCCCATCTTACATTTAGGCATATAAGCTGTTTTGAGTTTATTGTTGTGTATGGTGTGAGGGAATGTTCTGACTTCACTGATTTGCATATGGCTGTCCAACTTTCAAAACACCACTTGCTGAAGAGACTGTCTTTTCCCCTTTGTATATTCTTGCCTCCTTTTTCGAAGGTTAATTGACCATAGGTGTGTGGGTTTATTTCTGGGCTCTCTATTCTAGTCCATTGATCTATATATCTCCTTCTGTGCCAATACCTTGTGGTTTTGCTTACTGTATCTTTATAGTATTGTCCGAAGTCAGGGAGGGTTATGCCTCCTGCTTTGTTCTTTTTCTTCAGGATTGTGTTGACAATTCTGGCTTTTATGGTTCCATATACATTTTAGGATTATTTGTTCTAGTTCTGGGGAAAATGTCATGGGTAATTTGATAGGGATCACATTAAACCTGTAGATTGCCCTGGGTAGTATGGCCATTTTAACACTATTATATCTTGCCATCCAAGAGCGTGGGATGTCTTTCCATTTCTTTGAATCATCTTCAATTTACTTTATTAATGTTTTGTAGTTCTCAGCTTATAATTCTTTCACCTCCTTGGTGAGGTTTACTCCTAAGTATTTTATTTTTTTGATGCCATTTTAAAAGGGATTGCTTGTTTACATTCACTTTCTGATATTTCATTTTTAGTGTAAAGAAATGCAACCAGGGACTTCCCTCGTGGCTCCATGGTTGAGAATACACCTGCCAATACAGGGGACATGGGTTCAAGCCTTGGTCCAGGAAGATCCCACATGCTGTGGATCAACTAAACGTGTGCACCACAACTACTTAGCCTGCACTCTAGAGCCCGTGAGCCACAACTACTGAGCCCATGTGCCACAACTACTGAAGCCCGTCTCCTAGTGCCTGTGCTCTGCAACAAGAGAAGCCACTGCAATGAGAAGCCTGCGCACCGGAAGGAAGAGTAGCCCCCACAGGCCACAACTAGAGAAAGCCCGTGCGCAGCAATGAAGACCCAATGCAGCCAAAATAAATTTAAAAAAAAAGAAAGAAATGCAACCAATTTATGTATGTTAATCTTGTATCCTGCTACTTTGGTGAATTTGTTTATCAGTTCTAGTTGTTCTTTGTGGAATTCTTAGGGTTTCCTTTATATGTATTATCATGTCATCTGCATATAGTGTCAATTTTACCTCTTCCTTTTCAATTTGGTTAGAATTTATTTCTTTTTCTTGTCTGACTGTTGTGGCTAGGACTTCCAATACTATGTTGAAGAGAAGAGGTGAGAATGGGCATCCTCTTGTTCCAGATTTTAGCAGGAAGGCTTTCAGCTTATGAACATTGAGTATTATATTGGCTGTGGGTTTGTCATAAATAGCTTTTACTATGTTGAGATATGTTCCCTCTATACGCCCTTTGGTAAGTGTTTTTTACCATGAATGGCTGTTGAGGTTTTTCAAAGGCTTTTTTCGGCATCTATTGAGATGATCATTTGTTTTTTGCTTTTCCTTTGTCGATGGGGTGTATCTCTTGATTGATTTGCATATGTTGAAACAACTTTGTGACCCTGGGGTGAATCATATTTGGCCATGGTGTATGATCTTGTTATGTGTTGTCAGATTCGGTTTTCTAATATTCTGTTGAGAATTTTTGGATCTATATTTATCAAAGATATTGGCCTGTAATTTTATTTTTTGATAGTGTCTTTCTCTGTGTGTGTTTTTTTTGTGTGTGTGTGTGGTACATGGACCTTTCATTGTTGTGGCCTCTCCTGTCGTGGAGCACAGGCTCCGGACATGCAGGCTCAGTGGCCATGGCTCATGGGCCCAGCCACTCTGCGACACGTGGGATCCTCTCGGACTGGGGCACGAACCCACGTCCCCTGCATCAGCAGGCAGACTCTCAACCACTGCGCCACCAGGGAAGCCCTCTGTGTGTTTTTTTTTTGTCTTTATTGAATTTGTTACAATATTGCTTCTGTTTTATGTTTTGGTTTCTTGTTTCTGAGTTATATGGGATCTTACCTCCCCGACCAGGGATTGAACCTGCCCCCCCTGCACTGGAAGGCAAAATCTTAACTGCTGGACTGCCAGAAAAGTCCCCATCTGGTTTTGTTTGTTTGTTTGTTTTTAATAAATTTATTTATTTACTTTTGGCTGCATTGGGTGTTTGTTGCTGTGCACGGGCTTTCTCTAGTTGTGGTGAGTGAGGGCTACTCTTCGTTGTGGTGCACAGGCTTCTCATTTTGGTGGCTTCTCTGTTGCTGAGCATGGTCTCTAGGCACACGAGATTCAGTAGTTGTGGCTCTCAGGCTCCGTAGTTGTGGCTCCCGAGCTCAAGAGCACAGACTCAGTAGTTGTGGTGCACAGGCTTAGTTGCTAACGAGCATATGTGATGTTCATGGACCAGGGCTCGAACCCGTGTATCCTGCATTGGCAGGTGTATTCTTAACCATTGTGCCATCAGGGAAGTCCTCCACCTATGGTTTTGATAGCAGGATGATGGTGACTTCATAGAATGTCTTTGGAAGTATTCCTTACTCTTTGGAAGCATTTGAGAAGAATCAGTGTAAGTTCTTCTTTGTATATTTGGTAGAATTTGCCTGTGAAACCATCTGATCCTGGACTTTTATTGGTAGGGAGTTTTTTAAAATTACAGATTCGATTTCACTTTTAGTGATCAGTCTGTTCAAGCTATCTATTTCTTCTTGATTCACTTTTTGTTGGCTGTAAGAAAACAACATACATTTTTAGATTATGTTAGCACCTAAATATTTGCCATGTATTAGACCACAAGAAAGCAAAGAAAAAAGTAGTAAAATATTTTTTCATATAGAAAAAGTATTGAAATATTATTTAAGAAATTGGGATAATAATACTAATTTTAATAATGACAAACTGTTCTGAACTTAAAGACTACTTTATCTAAGATGCATACTATATGCTAATTGTTTTATTGTTTTTAAATCCATGGAATGTAGTCTCCTTTTTAATTTAATTCCTGTATTTTACCTGTATATTTTTAAAAACAATTTAGTTGCACATAATATAAAAAATTACACTTTAATAGGAGATATTAATCCATTTACATTTAGTATAGTACTGAAAATACTTAGGTTTAGAGTTACCATGTTATTGTGTGCTCTCTTTTATTTATTTAAATGATTTAATTTTGTTTTTTTTAAAATAAATTATTTATTTTTAATGTCTTTATTGGAGTGTAATTGCTGTACAATGGTGTGTTAGTTTCTGCTTTATAACAAAGTAAATCAGTTATACATATACATATATCCTCATATCTCCTCCCTCTTGCATCTCCCTCCCACCCTCCCTGTCCTACCTCTCTAGGTGGTGACAAAGAACCAAGCAGATCTCCCTGTGCTATGCGGCTGTTTCCCACTAGCGATCTGTTTTACATTTGGTAGTATATATAAGTCCATGCCACTCGCTCACTTCATCCCAGCTTACCCTTTCCCCTCCCCATGTCCTCAAGCCCATTCTCTATGTCTGCGTCTTTATTCTTGTCCTGCCGGTAGGTTCTTCCCAACCGTTTTCTTTTCATTTTTTTAGATTCCATATAAATGTGTTAGCATACAGTATTTGTTTTTCTCTTTCTGACTTACTTCATTCTGTATGACAGACTCTAGGTCCATCCACCTCACTACAAATAACTCAATTTCATTTCTTTTTATGGCTAAGTAATGTTCCATTGTATATTGAAGATGTGTGACATCTTCCTTATCCATTCATTGGTTGATGGACACTTAGGTGGCTTCCATGTCTGGGTTATTGTAAATAGAGCAGCAATGAACATTGTGGAACATGACTGTTTTTGAATTATGGTTTCTCAACGTATATGCCCAGTAGCAGGATTGCTGGGTCATATGGTAGTTCTACTTTTAGATTTTAGGGAACCTCCATACTGTTCTGCATAGTGGCTGTATCAATTTACATTCCCACCAACAGTGCAAGAGTGTTCCCTTTTCTCCACACCTCTGCAGCATTTATAGTTTGTAGATATTTTTTGATGATGCCCATTCTTATCTGTGTAACATGATACCTCATTGTAGTTTTGATTTGCATTTCTCTAATGATTAGTGATGTTGAGCATTCTTTCATGCGTTTGTTGGCAATCTGTATATCTTCTTTGGAGAAACATCTATTTAGTTCTTCTGCCCATTTATGGATTGAGTTGTTTGTTTCTTTGATATTGAGCTGCATAAGCTGCTTGTAAAGTTCGGAGATTAATCCTTTGTCAGTTGCTTCATTGGCAAATACTTTCTCCTATTCTGAGTGTTGTCTTTTTGTCTTGTTTTTGTTTTCCTTTTGCTGTGCAAAAGCTTTTAAGTTTCATTAGGTCCCATTTGTTTATTTTTGTTTTTATTTCCATTTCTCTAGGAGGTGGGTCAAAAAGGATCTTGCTATGATTGATGTCATAGAGTGTTCTGCTTATGTTTTCCTCTAAGACTTTTATAGTGTCTGGCCTTACATTTAGGTTTTAGTCCATTTTGAGTTTATATTTGTGTATGGTGTTAGGGCGTCTTCTAATTTCATTCTTTTTGTAGCTGCCCAGTTTTCCCAGCACCAGTTATTGAAGAGGCTGTCTTTTCTCCATTGTATATTCTTGCCTCCTTTATCAAAAATGAGGTGACCATATGTGCGTGGGTTTATCTCTGGGCTTTCTACCCTGTTCCATTGATCTATATTTCTGTTTTTGCGCCAGTACCATACTGTCTTGATTACTGCAGCTTTGTAGTATAGTCTGAAGTCAGGGAGCCTGATTCCTCCAGCTCTATTTTTCTTCTCAAGATTGATTTGTCTGTTCGGGGTCTTCTGTGTTTCCATACAAATTGTGAAATTTTTTGTTCTAGTTCTCTGAAAAATGCCATTGGTTGTTTGATAGGGATTGCATTGAATCTGTAGATTGCTTTGGGTAGTATAGTCATTTTCACAATGTTGATTCTTCCAATCCTAGAACATGGTATATCTCTCCAGCTTTTTGTGTCATGTTTGATTTCTTCCATCAGTGTCTTATACTTTTCTGAGTACAGGTCTTTTGTCTCCTTAGGTAGGCTTATCCTAGGTATTTTTTTTGTTGTTGCAGTGGTAAGTGGGAGTGTTTCCATAAGTTCTGTTTCAAATTTTTCTTCTTTAGTGTATAGGAATGAAAGAGATATCTGTGCATTAATGTTGTACCCTGTACCAAATTCATTGATTAGCTCTAGTAGTTTTCTGGTAGCCTCTTTAGGATTCTCTATGTATAGTATCATGTCATCTGCAAACAGTGAGAGCTTAACTTCTTCTTTTCCGATTTGGATTCCTTTTTCTTCTCTGATTCCTGTGGCTAAAACTTCCAAAACTGTGTTAAATTTTAGTGGTGAGAGTGGGAAACCTTGTCTTGTTCCTGATCTTGATAGAAATGGTTTCAAGTTTTCACCATTGAGAACAATGTTGGCTGTGGGTTGGTCATATATGGCCTGTATTGTTTTGATGAAAGTTCCCTCTATGCCTACTTTCTGGAGGGTTTTTATCATAAATGGGTGTGTAATTTTGTCAAAAGCTTTTTGTCAAGAGCATTTAATCCATTTACATTCAAGGTAATTATCAATATGTATGTTCCTATTATCATTTTCTTACTTGTTTTGGGTTTGTTATTGTAGGTATTTTCCTTCTCTTGTGTTTTCTGCCTAGAGAAGTTCCTTTAGCATTTGTTGTATAACTGGTTTGTTGGTGCTGAATTCTCTTAGCTTTTGCTTGTCTGTAAAGTTTTTAATTTCTCCATCAAATCTAAATGAGATCCTTGCTTGGTAGAGTAATCCTGGTTGTAGGTTTTTCCCTTTCATCACTTACAATATGTCCCGCCAGTTCCTTCTGGCTTGCATAGTTTCTGTTGAAAGATCAGCTGTTAGCCTTATGGGGATTCCCTTGTATGTTATTTGTTGTTTTTCCCTTGCTGCTTTTAATAATTTTTCTTTGTATTTAATTTTTGATAGCTTGATTAATATGTGTCTTGGCATATTTCTCCTTGGATTTATCCTGTATGGGACTCTCTGAGTTTCCTGGACTTGAATACCTCTTTCCTTTCCCATATTAGCAATGTTTTCAATTATAATCTTTTCAAATACTTTCTCAGTCCCTTTCTTTTTCTCTTCTTCTTCTGGGACCCCTATAATTCGAATGTTGTTGCATTTAATGTTGTCCCAGAGGTGTCTCAGATTGTCCTCAATTCTTTTCATTCTTTTTTCTTCATTCTGCTCTGCAATAGTTATTTCCACTATTTTATCTTCTGGGTCATTTATCCATTCTTCTGCTTCAGTTATTCTTGTATTGTTTCCTTCTGGAAAATTTTTAATTCCACTTATTGTGTTGTTCATCATTGTTTGCTTTTTTGTTCCTCTAGGTCCTTGTTAAACGTTTCTTGTATCTTCTCTATTCTAGTTCCAAGATTTGGGATCATCTTTACTATCATTACTCTGAATTCTTTTTCAGGTAGACTGCCTATTTCCTCTTCATTTGTTTGGTATGGTGGGGTTTTACCTTGCTCCTTCATCTGCTGTGTGTTTCTCTGTCTTCTCATTTTGCTTAACTTCCTGTGTTTGGGGCCTCCTTTATGCAGGCTGCTGGTTCGTAGTGTCCCGTTGTTTTTGGTGTCTTCCCCCAGTGGCAAAGTTTGGTTCAGTGGGTTGTGTAAGCTTCCTGGTGGAGGGTACTAGTGCCTGTGTTCTGGTAGGTTGGGCTGGATCTTTTCTTCTGGTGGGCAGGTCTGCATCCGGTTGTGGGTTTTGGGGTGTCTGTGAACTTATTGTGATTTTAGGCAGCATTTCTGATAATAAGTGGGGCTGTGTTCCTGTCTTGCTGGTTGTTTGCCATAGGGTGTCCACCACAGGAGCTTGCTGGTTTTTGAGGGGAGCTGGGTTTTAGCATTGAGATGGAGATCCCTGGGAGAGCATTCGCTTTTTGATATTTCGTGGCGCCGGAAGTGTCTGGTACACCAGTGTCCTGAATTTGGCTGTCCCACCTCAGAGGCACAGGCTGACACCTGGCCGGAGCACCAAGACCCTTCAGCCACACAACTGGAGGTGAGAGCAAGAGGTAACTTTCATACATCTCAAAGACCACCAATGGGATTCACTGACCATTTTCTCTCCACATGTGAAGAAAACAAAATTCAGTCTTTGGCTAGTCAGCCACTTTGGTAGCCAGCCTCCAAGATGGCCCTAATCATCCCGTAATTATCTCCCAATCTTCATGCACCTGTATGGCCCCTCGCACTTGAAAAGGGCTCAGTGTTTAACTATTAAGACATTGCAGAAATGACAAAATGCAGCTTCCAACGGTGGGTCATAAAAGACATTGCAGCTTTTGATTTGTTTTCTCCTAGATCACTCATCCTGGGGTAAGCCAGCTGCCATGTCATGAGGACACTCAAGCAGCCCTAAGGAGAGATCCATGTGGCAAGAAACTGAGGCCTCCAACTGCAGCCATGTTAGTAAGTCATCTCATAAGTCAAAAGATTTAATTTTATTTATTTTTCATTGTGTTGGGTCTTCGTTGCTGCACAGGGCTTTCTCTAGTTGTGTCAAGCGGGGGCTATTCATCATTGTGGTACACGGGCTTCTCCTTGTGGTGGTTTCTCTTCTTGTGGAGTATGGGCTCTAGGTACATGGGCTTCAGTAATTGTGTCATGCAGGCTCAATAGTTGTGGCCTGTGGGCTCTAGAGCACAGGGTCAGTAGTTATGGCACACAGGCTTAGTTGCTCTGCGGCATGTGGGATCTTCCCAGACCAGGGTTTGAACCCCTGTCCCCTGCATTGGCAGACAAATTCTTATCCACTGTGCCACCAAGAAGTCCAGTGTGCTCCTTTTTAAACCTAGTCTGTTTTCTTTATTTTCTATCTTAACTATTCTGTATTAAATTAAAAAAATAATACTCCTTTCTACCCCTCCTCTTTGAGTATTATATATGAAGAAGTATGTCTTATTTATTAATCTCAAATTTTCAGCTTGCTTTTAAGAAGTAATCACAACGTCAAGTGTTTAATATCTTTCACTTCCACCTTGAAAAGCATGGATATTAAAGTGCTAATATAGTTACCTTCCCTAGTCTATATATTTAACTTTTTTATGTATAAAAAACAACTAAAAACATGCACGGTTTGTAAGAAAATGACAAATTTCAGAAAATTCAGAATCTGAATACACTCTATACCTAGCTTCTAGATAAAGACACGGAAA
The DNA here is from genome assembly GCF_005190385.1 of Monodon monoceros. Lineage (NCBI taxonomy): Eukaryota > Metazoa > Chordata > Mammalia > Artiodactyla > Monodontidae > Monodon > Monodon monoceros. The sequence continues at coordinate 38,391,328 of NW_021703777.1, forward strand.
ATTTCCAGACACTCAGAGGCCCCCTGGTCCCATTCTAGTGGCTCCCCTTAAGGTTTACTATTGTTCTGGTATGTAACAAAAAGATCACTTTACCTGTATTTTGTATTTTTTATAAATGTTATGACACAGTGTAACCACTTTTGGATAGGACTATTTTATTACTTATGTTGTTTGTGAATATACCTATATGGTTCCCTGTTGTAACCATGTATTGACACTGTTGCATATTCCATAGTGTAAACATTTAACTACTAAGTAATTTATTCCAATGTGTATTAAAATATGAGTGATTTTTAGTTTGTGTCTGTTGAGAATTAGCACTGGTATATAAATTCTAGAACTTGAGCTTTGGTGGTATGTGTATAAATTATTGTTCAGTATACATGTAGTAGTAAAATTTTCGAGTCATAGCTTTCGTGTGTTTACCTTTTTATATACTTCTAAATATTTTCAAAACATTTGTATGAATTTTCATGCTCAGCAGCAGTGAATCAGATTCAAGGATTACACACATTCTTGTCAAACTTGATAATACCTGTCATTTTCATTTGAACTTTGTGGTTCGTGAGTGATAATTCCAAGGATTGCTTTTGTTTCATTTAATTGACTACTAAGAAGCCAAGCATCTTTTGATATGTTTACTTAACATTCTGCACTCTCTTTTTTGAAATATCTTTTGGTATATTTTCCTCATTTTTGCTCTTACATTATCTTCTTATTGAAGACTTTTAAAAAACATCTGAAGACTTCTTATTTAGAAGTTTTTAATATATGTTTGATATGAGTTCTTCTCTCTTTCTGTCACTCCTTCTCTTTCTTTAGGTGATTGTCAGTTCTTAATATTAATAACGTCTAATTTTATATTTTCCTCTTTATTTACTTATTTAGTCATATTTCTATTTATTTATGTAGTCTTCTTATCTGTAGCAAAGCACATTATTTATTCTAAACCACAAAGATGTTTTCGTTCCTTCAATAAATCTAATTATTAAGCTTTAAATTTAAGTTAACTTTGTAAACTAAATATGTTGTATCATAGTGAAAATTAATTTTTTCTAGGATAGCTGAAAGGTTACATTTATTCATAAAATGTTGTATTCAGGGCTTCCCTGGTGGCGCAGTGGTTGAGAGTCTGCCTGCCGATGCAAGGGACACAGGTTCGTGCCCTGGTCTGGGAAGATCCCACATGCCACAGAGCAGCTAGGCCTGTGAGCCATGGCCGCTGAGCCTGCACGTCTGGAGCCTGTGCTCCGCAACGGGAGAGGCCACAACAGTGAGAGGTCCGTGTACCGCAAAAAAAAAAAAAAATGTTGTATTCAACTTTATTTTCATTTGCTCCTACCTCTCATTGATTCACAGAGGTAAACATCACTTCATCCATGGATCTGACTTTTATCTGATGTCTCATGGTCATTCTCACCAATTCTTCTTACCTCCTGAAATCTTCAGCAATCCCATTTTTCGACAAAAGCAAAAACCTTCCTTGGGCCTTTTTCCTCAGAAGATTGATTATTCCCACATTTTAAATGGGACATTGCAATAAGTTAGGAGAAAATGCCAAAAGGGTCTCTCTCTTTTTTTTTTCCACATCTTTTATCAGCCTCTGCTTGCACTCTCTGTTCAAAGATTTTTGTACAACACATTGATGGAAGATGCCAGTTGTTTCTTTCCTTGGGGCAAAAGACAGATTAATTACCTGACAAAAATAATAAAGACAGTGTCTTGCTCTGTTCAAATGTTGGACAGGATTGCTTGCATCCTACTTTAAAAGTTTCAGATGACTGAAGCTTAAGATTCCTAAGCTTTAATCCATAGTTACACATGCACAGCATCCAACAGGACTGCTTTACATCACCTCATGAGACTTTTGTGTGCAAGTGGAACAGATAAAAATATACAACTATTGCTCTCTGTTTGTTTCATAAAAATTATTTTTTGTCTCATTTAAAACAGTTTTTTGTAAACTCCAAAAACGTGTCAGGCTAAAATATTGGAATTTCAAATATGGTAAAATCTAAGACCCTTCAAATTTCTTTCCAGTATTGGTGATGATGGGTGCCATGTGAGATATGACTTCATTAAACAGAATAGGTAAGATTCCTTCACAGGCCTGATTGGAGAATATGAAAATAATCCCTGGAAAAATTTGGACATTTTCTAGTTCTCCAGTATTGGGTAAGATGGTAGTAAGGACCTCTCTTTGTCCTATATGTGAATGCAGATCAGTTTTGAGAGGTGGGGATAAAACAAGCAGCCTAAATGTCCTTTATATTTGTTTGTTGTACTACTAGTAGAAAGAGGAAGGGTCAACATATCACCATGGTTGATATAGGAAATAAGCTGCTTGAAACTACACAGAAATGTACCTGCTTGTATTTTCTGTGCAGTTACTCTCTCTTTTGGTGTGCCCTGATACCTCCCTCAACTTATGTACCAACTCCAGCAGCATTAAGCAGAAATCCAAAAAATCTATTCTTTGGAATTATGAGGAAGGGAAGAGTCGAAAATTTTGTAGCATGTTTTATACAAATATACACGTCACCATCTTTTTCTATGTGATGCCATGCATGAAAGGTCAGGAGGTTCAGGGGATTCTGGAAGCACCAAGGTCTGTGGGGTTCATCACGGGTGCAAGAAAAGAGAAGGGCCTTACCTTGCTCACTTTCTCAATGCCAGTAGCTACAAAAAGAAGAGGACAGCAGACATCTTAGAGAGAAGAGCCAACATTAAATGAAATGTCCTAATTACTCCAGGCAACCTCTCATGATAGCCTCCCACAGCTCCTTGAATCCCTATATACTTGCACAAGGGATCGTGTAATATTACTGGAGCATGTGACTCCAGATTAACCTTATTGTTGTTGAAAAAAATAAAAACATGTTCAAGTGACAGGGTTTGAAATGGTTTCACAGTGGGAGGGAAACTAATGTAACAATGTAGACAGAACCCTTTGGATGATTTCATCATGTTTTTATTTTTATTTTTTTTGCTGCTTCAGAATCTGTAGTAGGGATTGGTGTGTTCCATGACGCAGTCCCGCTTCTTATAAGTTTTAGGTGGGATACCCCATTAGGAAGAAATGCACGTGAGGAAGGTTAGTGAGTCAAACTCCTCTGCCCTCTGTCAGCAGTGGGTGCAAAACGATAGAGACCAAGTACTGTCATCCTTTGATGTGCAAAGTTTTCACTATATGAATGATGTTTTTTTTTGTTTGCAGGTCAGGAGCCTTTCTCAATATCCCTGTTTAAAAAGTATTATCACATGTCTGCCAGAAAGAATTGCTGATGAAACTGGAAAAAATTGAGAGTTAGCCTTAACAATTAAGGGTTTCTCAGCAACATGGATGGACTTAGAGATTGTTATACTGAGTGAAGCAAGTCAGACACAGAAAGACAGACATCATATGATATTGCTTACATGTGGAATCTAAAAAAAATGGTAGAAAATAACATTTACAAAACAGAAATAGAGTCATGGATATAGAAAATAAACTTATGGTTACAAGGGATAAGTGGGGGAGTGATAAATTGGGAGAATGGGACTGACATATACACACTACTATATATAAAATAGATAAGTATTGGTATGGACCTGCTGTATAGCACAGGGAACTCTACTCAGTGCTCTGTACTGGCCTATATGGGAAAAGAATCTTAAAAAAAACAAGGGTTTCAGGATTATATAATAAATATATATGTGCAAAACTTTTAACATGAAAGGAAAAATAAATTAACCATGTGGTCCCCGTTATGGTATCAACATTTTGTGCCTCTAATTTTCAAATCTTGAAAACCAGCTCCGTTGTTGATGGTATTAGGAGGTGGAGCTTTTGGGAGGTGATTAGGTCATGAGGTCAGAGACCTCAAATATGGGATTAGTGACCTAATAAATGTAGCACACAAAAGATCTTATGCCCATTACATCATTTAATTGCAGAGCCAGAAGATCCACATTATGAACCAGAAATTTGGCCCTCACCAGGCACTGTCAGATGGCAACTTGTTTTTTTATTTAATTAATTAATTGGCTGAGTTGGGTCTTGGTTGCGGTGCACAGGCTACTCATTGGGTGGCTTCTCTTGTTGCAGAACACGGGCGCTGGTGTGCGGGCTTCAGTAGTTGTGGCATGTGGGCTCAGTAGTTGTGCCTTGCCAGCTCGAGAATGCTGGTTCAGTATTTCTGGAGCACGGGCGTAGTGGTTTTGCAGCATGTGGGATCTTCTCGGGCCAGAGCTCGAACCTGTTTCCCCTGATTGGCTGGTGAATTCTTAACCACCGCACCACCAGGGAAGCCCTAAATGTGTGACTCCTTTTCTTTAATTAGTTCATGTGTAGCCATTTTTAGATTCCACCTCTAAGTGATATCTTATGATGTCTCTTTCTGTCTGACTTATGTCACTGAGAATGATCGTCCCTAAGTCCACCCGAGTTGCTGCAACTGGCCTTATTTCATTGATTTCATGGCTCATTAACATTCCACTGCACATAAGTACCACATCTTCTTTATCCGTTTTTCCTTCCAAGTACATTTAGGTTGTATCCAAGTCGAGGCTCTTGTAAACAGAGATGCACTAAAAGTTGGGTTCTCTGTGTCCTGTCGAATTTTGTTTTTCCCAAGACATACGCCCATGAGTGGAAGTGCCGTATGCTCTGTAGCTCTGTTTTTTAGATTTTTTAGGAAACACATTTCTCCAGAGTTGCCGTTGGCAATTTACGTTCCTAGAGTCAGCGAAACAGGGCTCCCTTTTCTCCATGCCCTGTCCTGCTTTTCTGGTTTTAACACTTTGTGATGATGGCTGATCTGACTGATGCAAAGTGTTGATTTTCATTGCCCGACTGTTTGGTTGGCAAACAAGGGAGTATGCATTTTTCCTGAATATATTCAGAAAAAACGCATACGCCCTTTTTGGCCAAATGGATCATTGGTGTAGTTCAGCTGCTTTTCATGTGCTTTAACTGCGAGTCCAATCTACCTCTTGAAATCCCTCTCCTGCAATTCTGCCTTGCTTTCAAGTCCTTTTCGATGACTTACCTCATGACATTTTTCGATGATAGATATCCTTTATAACCCTGCTGGTTTGAAAATTGCAGGGCCCTGAGGTGGAGTTTTCATATTTTGTGGGGAACAGGCCACAAAACAGCAGCATTGCTTCAAACCCTATTCTGATTCCAGGGGCAAGGTGAGCCTTTGGTCAAATCCTCTTCCTTATTGGAAATTAGAGTGACATGTGCCTGTTGAAAAACCTAGGGCTTGTCTCTTATTGGTTCCCCCCATTGGGCTTCATTCACCAGACAAATTCCAAACTGTGTGAAACAGGATGTTGAAGGTGCTAATTTCCCCAAGTGGAGAGATTGTTAGGAAAGAGGCTCGAGGGGGGAAGCCGACCACCAAGAGATGAGGAGATGAGGTGCCTTTTCCAAACTCTTCCTGGTCACACAGTGTACCATACTCTGGGTGTCCAATGCATCTTTTAGCTGTAGGATGAGTCCCCTGCCCCTGGAAATTTGGGACCTATGGAAGGGGGACAAAGCATATTACTGTAAAGGGCTGCATTTGCAGACCCATCCTCACCAAGCCTCTCAGCCCCACGAGTGTCCAGCCTTAGGTCCCATCCAAACTCTGGGTCTAGATGTGTTCATTTGAGGTTGCATCACAGCCCCTGAACGAATTCTGTAAGAATTTGTAGGAATTTATCTCTCACTCACTGTCTTTGTTTTTGTGTGTGGGGGGGTTTTGTTTTTGGAATTTATTTTTATAATGAGGTGTAGCTGATTTTCAGTGCTGTTTCTTGCTGCTGTACATCCACTTGATTCACTTACAGAGAGACATCAATAAATTCTTTTTCTGATCCTGACCAGTCATATGTAATCTTTTCCAGTGTGTTGTGTGTTGAGTCCAGTCCTTTGAGCTTTAGAGTAAGCCTTGTTGATTGCCTATTTGGTCTATGGAACGGTATCTGTGCTCATTTCAAACTCCTGGCTTATGCCTCACCTCAACCGACCTTTGCACTCTAGCAGTCATAAGTGTGTTTTCTAAATGTGTGATTCTGTGTCTCTTTTGACATTTAGGTCATGTGTCGCAATTTTGATATTCCACCTATAACTTATATCTGATGATAAGTCTCAATTTTATGTCTGACTTATGTCACTGAGAATGATTGTACCTAAGTACACCCGAGTTGCTGCAACTGGCCTTATTTCATTGATTTCATGGTTGAGTTATAGTCCATTGTACATAAGTATCACATCTTCTTTATCCATGTTTTCCTTCCAAGGAGATTTTGGTTGTATCCAAGTCGTTGAAGAAGTTCTGTCCCTTTCCATGTGCTTTCGAGGTGAGACCAATCCCCCTCTTGAAATCCCGTTCCTGCAACTCTGCCTTGCTTTCAAGTCCTTTTTCGTGACTTACCTCCAGGCATTTTTCCATGTTAGGTATCTTTTACAATGCTGCAGGATTGTGAATTTCAGTGCCCCTGAGCTCCACTTTTCAACTTGTTTCTTTGGGAACTGGCCACCAAACAGCAGGATTGCTTCAAGCCCTATTCTGGTTCCGAGGGCAAGCTGAGCCTTTGGTCAATTCCTCTTCCTCATTGGAAATTAGAGTGGCATGTGCCTGTTCAAACACCTAGGCGTTGTCTCTCATTGTTCCCCCCATTCCAGTTCATCCTCCGGACAAATTCCAAAGTGTGCGAAAGAGGGTGTTGAAGGTGCTGACTTCCCCAAGTGGGGCAATTGCTAGGAAAGAGGCTGGAGGTGGGAACCTGATCACCAGGAGATGAGGAGATGACGTGGTTTTCTCAAACTCTTCCCTATCTGATGGTGTACCATCCTCTGGGTGTCCCATGCATGTTTTAGCTGTACGAAGGGTGGCCTGCATCTGGAGATTTGGGACCCATGGAATCAGGACCAGGCAGTATTACACTAAAGGGGCTGCATTTGCTGACTCATGCTCACCAAGCCTCTCAGCCCCACGAGTGTCCAGCCTTAGGTCCCATCCAGCTGTGTGTTTAGATATGCTCAATCCAGCTTACATCCCAGCCCGTGAACGAATTCTGTAGGAATTTATCTCTTACTCAGTGTCTTTTTTTAAAATTTATTTTTATAAGGGGGTTTAGCTGATTTTCAGTGCTGTGTTTCTTGCTGCTGTACATCCACTTGATTCACTTACAGAGAGACATCGATAAATTCTTTTTCAGATACTTACCAGTCGTATATAATCATTTCCAGTGTGTAGATTGTGCTGAGTCCAGTCCTTTGAGCTTTAGAATAAGTCTTGTTGATTCCCTATTTGGTCTATGGAACGGCATCTGCTCATTTCAAACTCCTGGTTTATACCTCACCTCAACTGACCTTTGCACTCTAACAATCATAAGTGTGTTTTCTAAATGTGTGTTTCTGTGTCTCTTTTGTCATTTAGTTCATGTGTAGCAATGTTGATATTCCACCTATAACTGATATGATAAGTCTCTTTTTCTGTCTGACATGTCACTGAGAATGATCGTACCTAAGTACACCTGAGTTGCTGCAACTGGCCTTATTTCATTGATTTCATGGTTGAGTTATATTCCATTGTACATAAGTATCACATCTTCTTTATCCATGTTTTCCTTCCAAGGAGATTTCGGTTGTATCCAAGTCGAGGCTCTTGTAAACAGACCAGCACTAAACGTTGTGGTGCCTGTGTCCTGTCGAGTGTTGCTTTTCCCAAGATATACGCCCATGAGTGGAAGTGCCGAATGCTCTGTAGCTTTGTTTCTGAGATTTTGGGGAGAAACACAATACACTTCTCCAGAGTGCCGTTGGCAATTTACCTTCCCACAATCACTGTAAAAAGGCTCCCTTTTCTCCATGCCCTATGCTGCATTTCTGGTTTTTACACTTTGTGAGGATGGCCTTCGGAGTGCTGTGAAGTGATATCTCTTTGTAGTGTTGATTTGCACTGCTCGCCTCTTTGGTTGTCGAAAAGGTGCATATGTGTTTTTCCTGAATATGTTCAGGAAAATCACATACGCCATTTTTGGCCAATGGCATCGTTGAAGAAGTTCTATCCCTTTCCATTTGCTTTCATGGCGAGTCCAATCTACCTCTTGAAAACCCCTTCCTGCAATTCTGCCTTGTTTTCTTGTCCTTTTTCATGACTTACCTCAAGACATTTTTCCAGGATTGCTTCCAGCCCTATTCTGGTTTCGGTGGCGAGCTGAACCTTTGGTCAATTCCTCCTCCTGATTGGAAATTAGAGTGGCATGTCCCTGTTCAGACACCTCGGGCTTGTCTCTCATGGTTCCCCCTCTTCAACCTCCTTCATCCTCCTTCATCCTCCAGACAAATTCCAAACTGTGTGAAACAGGATGTTGAAGGTGCTGACTTCCCCTGGTGAGTAGATTGTTAGAAAAGAGACTGAAGCACCCGAGCACCAGGAGATGAGATGAGGTGCCTTCTCCAAACTCTTCCTGATCAGACAGTGTATCATCCTCTGTGTGTCCCCTGCATAATTTAGTGCTAGGAAGGTTCCCCTACACCTGGAGATTTGGGACCCTTGGAATGGGCCAGGCAGTATTATTCTAAAGGTGCTGCATTTGCTGGCCCATCCTCACCAATTTTCTCACTCCACGAGTGTCCATCCTTAAGTCCCTTCTATCTATGGTTCTAGATGTGGTCAATCCAGGGTGCAACAGAGACCCTGAAGGAATTCTGTAGGAATTTCTCTCACTGCCTTTTAAAATTTTTTTTGTAATTTATTTTTATAATGGGGTACAGCTGGTTTTCAATGTTGTGTTTCTTGCTGCTGTACATCTTCTTGATTCAATTACAGAGAGACCTCAATAAATTCTTTTTTAGATCCTTACCAGTTGTATATATTCTTTTCCGGTGACTAGAGTGTTGTGAGTCCAGTTCTTTGAGCTATAGAGTAGGTCTTGTCAATTAGCTATTTGGTTTGGAACCATATCTGTGCTAATTTCAACCTCATGGTTTATGCCTCACCCCACCCCACCTTTCACCTTTAGCAGCCATAAGTGTGGTTTCTAAATGTGTGATTCTGTTTCTGTTTTGTAATTTAGTTCATGTGTAGCCATTTTTAGATTCCACTTATAAGTGATATCTCATGATAAGTCTCTTTTTCTGTCTGACTTATGTCACTTAGAATGATCGTACCTAAGTCCACACGAGTTGCTCCAACTGGCCTTATTTCATTGATTTCCTGGCTGAGGTATATTCCATTGTCTGTAAGTACCACATCTTCTTTATCCATTTTTTTCCCCCAAGGACATTTACGTTGTATCCAATTCGAGGCTCTTGTAAACAGAGCAGCACTAAACTTTGGGGTGCTTGTGTCCTGTAGATTTTTGGTTTTCACAGGATATATGCACATGAGTGCAAGTGTCGTATGCTCTGTATCTCTGTTTTTAAAATTTTTTAGGAAACACAATACACTTCTGCAGCCTGGCCGTTGGCAATTTACATTCCCACCATCAGCGTAGCAGTGTTCCATTTTCTCCAAGCCCTGTCCTGCATTTCTGGTTTTTACATTTTGTGAGGATAGCCCTTCTGACTGATTAGAATTGATACCTCTTTGTAGTGTTGATTTGCATTGCCAGCCTGTTTTGTTGGCCAAATAGGGCGTATGCGTTTTTCCTGAATATGTTAGGAAAAATGCATACGCCCTTATTGGCCAACTGCATTATTGGTGAAGTTCAACCACTTTTTCATGTGCTTTAATGGCTAGTTCAATCTACCTCTTGAAATTCCTTTCCTGCAGTTCTGCCTTTCGTTAAAATCCTTTTCCATGACATACCTCAAGACATTTTTCGATGATAGGTATCATTTTAAACCCTGCAGGTTTGTGAATTGCAGTGCTCCTGACCTCCATTTTTCAACTTGTTTCTTTGAGATCTAGCAACAAAACAGCAGGATTGCTTCAAGCCCTATTCTTGTTCCAGGGCAAGGTGAACCTTTGGTTAATTCCTCTTACTAAATGGAAATTAAAGTGGCATTTTCCTGTCCAAACACCTAGGGCTTGTCTCTCATGGTTCTCCCCCTTCCCCTTCATCCTCCAGAAAAATTCCAAACTGTGCAAAACTGGATGTTGAAGGTGTTGACTTCGTTAAGTGGGGAGATTGTTTGGAAAGAGGCTGGTGGGGGGAACCTAAGCACCTGGAGATGAGGAGATGAGGTGCCTTTTCCAAACTCTTCCTGATCAGACGGTGTACCATCCTCTGGGTGTGACAGGCATGTTTCAGCAGTAGGAAGGGTCCCCTGCAAGTAAGGGGAACACCAGGGATCTTTCCAAATCAGTGTCTCCCAGAAGCCCAAAACTGGGGAAGTTTTAAGCTATGGGTACATTCATGTATGTTCATGAAGGGCCTTGGGCAGTAGGCAGAGTCCAAGTTTTAGATGATTGAGGGTCAGAAGCGGTCACCATCGGCCTCCCTTAAGTTACATTTTATCTGGACTTGGTAGATGATGTAGATATAGATATCTGTTTTTTCAGATTCTTTCCCCTTATAGGTTATTACAAAATATTGACTGTAGTTCCCTGGGCTATACAGTAGGCCCTTGTTAATTATCCATTTTATACATAGCATTGTGTATGTGTTAATCCCCAAATCTTAAATTATCCCTCCCCACACCTTTCCCCTTTGGTAACAGTAAGTTACAAGATTTTATATTCCTCTGAAATGGGGGAGCTGAAAGAATGGTATCATTTTCAAAGGAAAAGCGTTCAAAAGAAGATTGAAGCTTCAGCCAAGATCATTAGATGTACATCCTTGGAAAACAATCACTTAATTTCTCTAAACTTGACCTGAGAAATAAGACAATAACCCTCCACTGACCTTGCTTGTAATAAAGTGATGGAAATATCAAATGGAAGTGTTAGAAACATCTTATTTTACACGAGCCTTAGACACTGCTCTGCATTCCTTACAGTTTGGTTCACACATCTGTTCACTGAAGTTACAATGTTCTCAAATTCTGTTACTGATCCTCCAGAGTGGACCCCAACAAGAGTCCCTCTGCCCAGTGTCATTGGAGTCAACAGATCAAGACTGAGTTTGGTTCAGAAGCAAAGGAAACTTTATATTTTGATCGGAGAATGGAGAGGTGAGAGTGTGCGCTGGCCTGCAGGCACCAAGTTGGCCTGCGTGCTGTCACTGGTGTGGTTCCATGGCCCTTCCTCTAGGCTTTCAAGTCCTTGCACACATTCAGGTGTTTTACCTGGGAAGGGTGGGAAAAGTTCAGCAGCAGCTGGCCTGGAGCTCAGCTCACATTTACTCAGAGATGCCTTGGCATGGTCCGCCAGCTTTGCAAAGAGGACGCTCCTTGTGGGGGGTGCTGCTGGCTTGATGGGAGATGATTCCCCACCTCTGACCAACTTCAGAATTGTTTACCACTGGAGCAAGTGCCCTGATAGGGTTTTCCTCTGTATAACTGGTGGGTTCTGGTATTTTTTCTTTTTTGGTTCAAGGTAGATTTTATTCCTCTTTTTTGTATTTATAGGTATAAGCATGGTAATAATTCATTCATATAAATATATCTATGCGAAGGGAAGAACTTTTGTTCTGTTTTATTTTTTTATAATTTTATTTATTTTAACTTTTGAATTTTATTTTATTTTTTTTTATACAGCAAGTTCTTATTAGTCATCCATTTCATACACATCAGTGTATACATGTCAATCCCAATCTCCCAATTCATCCCACCCCCACCCCCACCATGGCTTTCCCCCCTTGGTGTCCATATGTTTGTTCTGTACATCTGTGTCTCTATTTCTGCCCTGCAAACCAGTTCATCTGTACCATTTTTCTAGGTTCCACATATATGCATTAATATACAATATTTGTTTATCTCTTTCTGACTTACTTCACTCTGTATGACAGTCTCTAGATCCATCGACATCTCTACAAATGACCCAATTTCATTCCTTTTTATGGCTGAGTAATATTCCATTTTATATATGTACCACATCTTTATCCATTCGTCTGTCTGTGGACATTTAGGTTGCTTCCATGACCTGGCTATTGTAAATAGTGCTGCAACGAACATTGTGGTGAATGTGTCTTTTTGATTTATGGTTCTCTCTGGGTATATGCCCAGTAGTGGGATTGCTGGATCATATGGTAATTCTATTTTTACTTTTTTAAGGAACCTCCATACTGTTCTCCATAGTGGCTATATCAATTTACATTCCCAGCAACAGTGCAAGAGGGTCCCCTTTTCTCCACACCCTCGCCATCATTTGTTGTTTGTAGATTTTCTGATGATGCCCATTCTAACAGGTGTGAGGTGATACCTCATTGTAGTTTTGATTTGCATTTCTCTAATAATTAGTGATGTTGAGCAGTTTTTCATGTGCTTCTTGGCCATCTGTCTTCTTGGAAGAAATGTCTATTTAGATCTTCTGCCCATTTTTGTATTGGGTCATTTTTTTTTTAATATTGAGCTGCATGAGCTGTTTGTATATATTGGAGATTAATCCTTTGTCCATTGATTCATTTGCAAATATTTTCTCCCATTCTGAGGGTTGTCTTTTCGTCTTGTTTGTAGTTTCCTTTGCTTTGCAAAAGCTTTTACGTTTCATTAGGTCCCATTTGTTTATTTTTCTTTTTTATTGCATTACTCTAGGAGGTGGATCAAAAAAGATCTTGCTGGGATTTATGTCAGAGTATTCTTCCTATGTTTTCCTCTAAGAGTTTTACACTGTCCGGTCTTACATTAAGGTCTCTAATCCATTTTGAATTTATTTTTGTGTATGGTGTTAGGGAGTGTTCTAATTTCATTCTTTTACAAGTAGCTGTCCATTTTTCCCAGCACCACTGATTGAAGAGACTGTCTTTTCTCCATTGTATAGTCTTGTCTGGTTTGTCATAGATTAGTTGACCATAGGTGTGTAGGTTTATCTCTGTGCTTTCTTTCTTTTTTTTTTTTCTTTTACACCTTTATTGGAGTATAATTGCTTTACAATGGAGTGTTAGTTTCTGCTGTATAACAAAGTGAATCAGCTATACATATACATATATCACCATATCCCCTCCCTCTTGCATCTCCCTCCCACCCTCCGTATCCCACCCCTTTAGGTGGTCACAAAGCACCGAGCTGATCTCCCTGTGCTATGTGGCTGCTTCCCAGTAGCTATTGATGTTACAATTGGTAATGTCTATATGTCTATGGCACTCTCTCACTTCGTCCCAGCTTACCCTTCCCCCTCCCCGTGTCCTCAAGTCCTTTCTCTATGTCTGTGTCCTTAATCCTGTCCTGCCCCTAGGTTCTTCTTAAACTTTTTTTTCCTTTAGATTCCATATGTCTATGTTAGCATACGGTATTTGTTTTTCTCTTTCTGACTTACTTCACTGTGTAGGACAGACTGTAAGTCCATCCACCTCACTACAAATAACTCAGTTTTGTTTCCTTTTATGGCTGAGTAATATTTCATTGTATATATGTGCCAGATCTTCTTTATCCATTCATCTGTCGATGGACACTTAGGTTGCTTCCATGTCCTGGCTATTGTAAATAGAGCTGCAATGAACACTGTGGTACATGACTCTTTTTGAATTATGGTTTTCTCAGGGTATATGCCCAGTAGTGGGATTGCTGGGTCGTATGGTAGTTCTATTTTTAGTTTTTTAAGGAACCTCCATACTGTTCTCCCTAGTGGCTATATCAATTTACATTCCCACCAATAGTGCAAGAGGGTTCCATTTTCTCCAATAAATGCCTCTCTAGCATTTATTGTTTGTAGATTTTTTGATGATTGCCATTCTGACTGCTGTGAGGTGATATCTCGCTGTAGTTTTGATTTGCATTTCTCTAATGATTAGTGATGTTCAGCATCCTTTCATGTGTTTGTTGGCAATCTGTATATCTTCTTTGGAGAAATGTCTATTAAGTGTTCCGCCCATTTTTGGATTGAGTTGTTTGTTTTTGTGATATTAAGCTACATGAGCTGCTTGCAAATTTTGGAGATTAATCCTTTGTCATTTGCTTCATTTGAAAATATTTTCTCCCCTTCTGAGGGTTGTCTTTCCATCTTGTTTATGTTTTCCTTTGCTGTGCAAAAGCTTTTAAGTTTCATTAGGTCCCATCTGTTTATTTTTGTTTTTATCTCCATTTCCCTAACAGGTGGGTCAAAAAGGATCTTGCTGTGATTTATGTCATAGAGTGTTTTGCCTATGTTTTCCTCTAAGAGTTTGATAGTGTCTCGTCTTACATTTAGGTCTCTAATCCATTTTGAGCTTATTTTTGTTGTTATGGAGTGTTCTAATATCATTCTTTTACATGTACCTGTCCCGTTTTCCCAGCACCACTTACTGAAGAGACTGTCTTTTCTCCACTGTATATCCTTGCCTCCTTTGTCATAGATGAGTTAGCTATAGGTATGTAGGTTTATCTCTGGGCTTTCTATCCTGTTCCATTGATCTATATTTCTGTTTTTGTGCCAGTACCATATAGTCTTAATTACTGTAGCTTTGTAGTATAGTCTGAAGTCAGGAAATCTGATTCCTCCAGCTCTTTTATTTCCCTCAAGACTGCTTTGGTTATTCGAGGTCTTTTCTGTCTCCATACAAATTTTAAGATTTTTTTGTTCTAGTTCTGTAGAAAATGCCACTGGTAATTTGATAGGGATTGCATTGAACCTGTAAATTGCTTTGGGTAGTATAGTCATTTTCACAATATTGATTGTTCGAATCCAAGAACATGGTTTATACCTCCATCTGTTTATATCATCTTTGATTTCTTTCAGCAGTGTCTTATAGTTTACTGAGTACAGGTCTTTTACCTCCTTGGGTAGGTTCATTCCTACGTATTTTATTTTATTTTTGCAGTGGTGAATGGGATTGTTTCCTTAATTTCTCTTTCTGATCTTTCATTGTTAGTGTATAGGAATGCAAGAGGTTTCTGTGCATTAATTTTGTATCCTGCAACTTTACCAAATTCATTGATTAGCTCTAGTAGTTTTCTGGTGGCATCTTTAGGATTCACTATGTATAGTATCGTGTCATTGGCAAACAGTGACAATTTTACTTCTTCTTTTCCAATTTGTATTCCTTTTATTTCTTTTTCTTCTGATTGCTGTGTCTAGGACTTCCAAAACTATGTTGAATAATAGTGGTGAGAGTGGACATCCTTGTCTTGTTCCTGATCTTAGAGGAAATGCTTTTAGTTTTTCATCATTGACAATGATGTTTGCTGTGGGTTTGTCATGTACGGCCTTTATTATGTTGAGGTAGATACCCTCTATACCCACTTTTTGGAGACTTTTTATCATAAATGGGTGTTGAATTTTGTCCAAAGCTTTTCCTGCATCTATTGGGATGATCATATTTTTATTCTACAATTTGTTAATATGGTGTATCACATTGATTGATTTGTGTATATTGAAGAATCCTTGCATCCCTGGGGTAAACCCCACCTGATCATGTTGTATGATCCTTTTAATGTGTTGTACAATTCTGTTTCCTAGTATTTTGTTGAGGATTTTTACATCTATATTCATCAGTGATATTGGTCTCTAATTTTCTTTTTCTGTAGTATCTTTGTCTGGTTTTGGTATCAGGGTGATGGTGGCCTCATAGAATGAGTTTGGGAGTGTTCCTTCCCCTGCAAATTTATGAAGAGTTTGAGAAGGTTGGGTGTTCGGTCTTCTCTAAATGTTTCACAGAATTCACCTCTGATACCCTCTGGTTCTGGACTTTTGTTTGTTGGAAGATATTTAATCACAGTTTCAATTTCATTACTTGTGATTGGTCTGTTCATATTTTCTATTTCTTCCTGGTTCACTCTTGGAAGGTTATACCTTTCTAAGAATTTGCCCATTTCTTCCAGGTTGTCCATTTTATTGGCATAGAGTTGCTTGTAGTAGTCTCTTAGGATGCTTTGTATTTCTGTGGTGTCTGTTGCAACTTCTCCTTTTTCATGTCTAATTTTATTGATTTGAGTCCTCTCCCTCCTTTTCTTTTTCTTCTTTTTTTTTTGGTGGTACGCGGGCCTCTCACTGTTTTGGCCTCTCGCGTTGATGAGCACAGGCTCTGGATGCATAGGCTCAGCAGCCATGGCTCATGGGCCCAGCCACTCTGCAGCATGTGGGATCTTCCCAGACTGGGGCACGAACCCGTGTCCCCTGTATCAGCAGGCGCACTCTCAACCACTGTGCCACCAGGGAAGCCCTCTCTGTCTTTTTCTTGAGTCTGGCTAAAGGTTTATCATTTCTGTTTATCTTCTCAAAGAACCACATTTTAGTTTTATTGATCTTTGCTATTGTTTTCTTTGTTTCTATTTCATTTATTTCTGCTCTGATTTTTATTTCTTTCCTTCTACTAACTTTGGGTTTTGTTCTTCTTTTTCTAGTTCCTTTAGGTGTAAGGTTAGATTGTTTATTTGAGATTTTTCTTGTTTCTTGAGGTAGGCTTGTATTGCTATAATCTTCCCTCTTGTACTGCTTTTGCTGCATCCCATGGGTTCTGGATCATCATGTTTTTGTTGTCATTTATCTCTAGGTATTTTTTGATTTCCTCTTTTATTTCTTCAGTGATCTCTTGGTTATTTAATAACGTATTGTTTAGCCTCCATGTGTTTGTGTTTTTTAGTTTTTTTCCCTGTAATTGATTTCTAGTTTCATAGCCTTGTGGTCGGAACAGATGCTTGATATGATTTCAGTTTTCTTAAATTTACTGAGGCTTTATTCATGACCCAAGATGTGATCTATCCTGGAGAATGTTCTGTGCAGTTGAGAAGAACATGTAATCTGCTGTTTTAGGATGGAATGTCCTATAAATATCAATTAAAACTATTTGGCCTATTCTGTCATTTAAAGCTTGTGTTTCCTTATTAATTTTCTGTCTGGATGATCTCCATTGGTGTAAGTAAACTGTTAAAGTCCCCTTCTATTATTGTGTTACTGTTGATTTCCTCTTTTCCAGCTGTTAGCAGTTGCCTTATGTATTGAGATGCTCCTATGTTCGGTACATATATATTTATAATTGTTATATCTTCTTGGATTGATCCCTTGATCATTATGTAGTGTCTTTCCTTGTCTCTTGTAACATTCTTTATTTTAAAGTCTACTTTATCTGATATGAGTATTGCTACTCCAGCTTTCTTTTGATTTCCATTTGCATGGAATATCCTTTTCCATCCCTTCACTTTCAGTCTGTATGTGTCCTTAGGTCTGAAATGGGTCTCTTATAGACAGCATATATATGGATCTTGTTTTTGTATCCATTCAGCGAGCCTGTGTCTTTTGGTTGGAGCATTTAATCCATTCACATTTAAGGTAAATATCGATATGTATGCTCTTATTACTATTTTCTTAATTGTTATGGGTTTGTTTTTGTAGATCCTTTTCTTGTATTTCCCACTTAGAGAGGTTCCTTTAGCATTTGTTGTAGAGCTGGTTTGGTGGTGCTGAGTTCTCTTAGCTTTTGCTTGTCTGTAAAAGTTTTAATTTCTCCATCGAATCTGAATGAGATCCTTGCTGGGTAGTGTTCTCTTGGTTGTAGGTTCTTCCCTTTCATCACTTTAAATATATCATGCCACTCCCTTCTGGATTGTAGAGTTTCTGCTGAGAAATCAGCTGTTAACCTTATGGGAGTTCCGTTGTATGTTATTTGTCATTTTTCCCTTGTTGCTTTCAATAATTTTTCTTTGTCTTTAATTTTTGTCAACTTGATTACTATGTGTCTCAGCATTTTTCTCCTTGGGTTTATCCTGCCTGGGACTCTCTGCACTTCCTGGACTTGGGTGGCTATTTCCTTTCCCATGCTTGGGAAGTTTTTGACTATAATCTCTTCAAATATTTTCTCGGGTCCTGTCTCTCTCTCTTCTCCTTCTGGGACCCCTATAATGCAAATGTTATTGCATTTAATGTTATCCCAGAGGTCTCTTAGGCCTGTCTTCATTTCTTTTCATTCTTTTTTCTTTATTCTGTTCTGCAGAGCAGTGAATCCCACCTTTGTGTCTTCCAGGTCACTTATCCATTCTTCTGCCTCAGTTATCCTGCTATTGATTCCTTCTAGTGTATTATTTATTTATTTATTTTTGTGGTACGCAGGCCTCTAACTGTTGTGGCCTCTCCTGTTGCAGAGAACAGGCTCCAGATGCGCAGGCTCAGTGGCCATGGCTCATGGGCTCAGCCGCTCCATGGCACGTGGGATCTTCCCAGACTGGGGCACGAACCCGTGCCCCCTGCATCAGCTGGCGGACTCTCAACCACTGCACCACCAGGGAAGCCCTCTAGTGTATTTTTCATTTCAGTTATTGTATTGTTCATCTCTGTTTGTTTGTTCTTTAATTCTTCTAGGTCTTTGTTAAGCATTTCTTGTGTCTTCTTGATCTTTGCCTCTGTTCTTTTTCCAAGGTCTTGGATCATGTTCACTATCATTATTCTGAATTCTTTTTCTGGAAGGTTGCCTATCTCCACCTCATTTAGTTGTTTTTCTGGGGTTTTATCTTGTTCCTTGATCTGGTACAAAGTCCTCTGCCTTTTCATTTTGTCTTTCTGTGAATGTGGTTTTCTTTCCACAGGCTGCAGAATTGTAGTTCTTCTTGCTTCTGCTGTCTGCCCTCTGGTGGATGAGTCTATCTTAGAGGCTTATGCAACCTTCCTGATATGAGAGACTGGTGGTGGTTAGAGCTGGGTGTTGCTCTGGTGGGCAGAGCTCAGTAAAACTTTAATCTGCTTGTCTGCTGATGCATGGGGCTGAGTTCCCTCTCTGTTGGTTGTTTGGCGTGAGGCGACCCAGCATTGGAGCCTACCTGGCTATTTGGTGGGGCTAATGGTGGACTCTGGGAGGGTTCATGCCAAGGAGGACTTCCCAGAACTTCTGCTGCCAGTGTCCTTGTCCCCACGGCGAACCACAGCCACCCCCGCCTCTGCAGGAGACCCTCTAAAACTAGCAGGTAGGTCTGCTCAAGTCTCCTATGGGGTCACTGCTCCTTCCCTCGGGTCCTGATGTGCACACTACTGTTGTGTGCCCTCCAAGAGTGGAGTCTCTGTTGTGACTCTACGTCTCTGAGTGGAGTTGAGACTCTGAGACTCTGAGTGGAGTCTCACAGACTCTGGTCCTGTGAAGCTTTGATGCTTTGTGGTTGTGGAAATCCTATAGGAGACAGTCCACAGCAGGTGCAGCTGTCACTGGAAGTGGTGAAGCCAAAGATCTGCAGTTCAGACTAAAGGTGCTAATGTACATACAGGACAAAACCATCTCATGTGAATGTAGTTCAGGCACGTTTAACATAAATACAGTCATGTTAATGCCTATCATCTTCTGTCTTGTGCCTCCCCTCAGGTACCCCCTCCTCAGTTCCTGAGGCTCCTGTAACTCATGTACAGGGGAACGGAGAGTGGGCTCTGTCCAGTCTGAGCCCTGAGTTACCGTGTGTGTATCTTAGGATACTTTGTATTTCTGTGGTGTCTGTTGTAACATCATCGCTTTCATTTCTGATTTATTTGGGCCCTCTCTTTTTAAAAAACATACTACTATTGTCTTTTATTCTTTACAGAAGCTTAATAAATGTTTGATCTACTACCCTTACTCTATGTATACTTTTTGCAGTGAGATTTTTACTTTTGTTTGTTTTCTTGTTACTATCAATAATTAGTGAGGCTTCTTTTAAGCTTAAGTAAATTCCTTCAACATTGCGTATAAGGCTGGTTTATTAGTGATGAACTCTTTTAGCTTTTGCTAGTCTGGGAAACTGTTGATCTCTCCTTCAATTCTTTTTTTTCCCCATAAATTTATTTATTTATTTATTTTTGGCTGCGTTAGGTCTTCACTGCCGTGTGTGGGGTTTTCTCTAGCTGTGGCAAGTGGAGGATACTCTTCATTGTGGTGCACGGGCTTCTCATTGTGGTGGCTCTTCTTGTTGTGGAACATGGGCTCTAGGTGCTCAGGCTTCAGTAGTTGTGGCTCGCAGGCTCAGTAGTTGTGGCTCATGGGCTCTAGAGCACAGGCTCAGTAGTTGTGGCACACAGGCTTAGTTGCTCTGTGGCATGTGGGATCTTCCTGGATCAGGGCTCGAACCTGTGTCCCCTGCATTGGCAGGCAGATTCTCAACCACTGTGCCATCAGGGAAACCCTCTCCTTCAATTCTGAATCATAATCTTGCTAGTAGAGTATTCCTATTGTAAACTTTTTCTTTTTAGCCCATTGAATATATCCTATCATTCCTTCCTAGTCTGCAAATTCTGCTGAGAAGTCATCTGACAGTCTTATGGGAATACCTTGAACATAACTAGACCCTTTTATTTCACTGATTCTGTGATCCCTCTTTAAATTTTTAAATTTTTGACACTTTATAATATGTCTTGGTGTGGACCTGTTTTCATCTTGTTTGGGACTCTGTTTCCTGAACCTGGGTGTGTGTTTCCTTCCCTAGGTTAGGAAAGTTATCAGTTACTATATCCTCTAACAAGTTTTCTGCCCATTTCTCTCTTCTCCTCGTTCTGGGACCCTTGTAATGCTCATGTTAATATTCTTGATGTTGTCTCAGAGGTCCCTTTACCTATGGCCTTAATTGTTTTTTCTTTGTGCTATTCAGTTTGGGTGATTTTCACTACTCTGTTTTCCATTTCACTGATCTGTTCTTCTGTATCATATAATATAATGTGGCTTCTCTCATGTGTGTGTGTGTGTGTGTGTGTGTGTCTTCTGTATCATATAATATAATGTGGCTTCTCTCGTGTGTGTGTGTGTGTGTGTTTTAATCTCTTTTATTGTATTGTTCACTGTTTGGTTCTTTTTGACATGTAATTACTCTTTGTTGAAATTCTCACTATGTCCATCTATTCTCCTGACTTGGGTGAGCATCTTTATAATCATTACTGTGAACACTTTTTTTATTGGGTAGAATGCTTATCTCTGTTTTATTCAGTTCTTTTTCTGATGTCGTGTCTTGTTACTTCATTTGTAACATATCCCTCTATTTCCTTATGTTTCCTAATTCTCTGTGCGTTTCTATTCATTAGGTTCAGGTTGTTACATTCCCGGGTCTCAGAGAAGTGGCCTTATATAGGAGATGACTGATAGGGCCCAGCAGCACATTGTCCTCTGACAGCAGAGCCACATGCTCCAGGGGTGTCCCCTTGTGTGGGCTGCACACACCTTTCTGTTACGGCAGGGCCAACTGCTGTAGACAAGCTGGTAGGCGGTGTTGGACCCTGGCCTAAATGGCTGTGAGCCCCTGTATGTGATTGCCATGGGTGTGCTGATAGCCCACGCAGCCCTCCATTATGGGTGGCTGTGTGGTGCTCCAGGTGCACAGGCGGACAAGGTAGGCCCCCAGTGTGTCTGGTTGTGAGGCCTTCTGGTGCAGGAGTGCTATGGGCATGGTGGTAAATGGGGAAGGCCCCTGATTCTAATCAGTTCCAGGGAAGACTCTAAAATGTTGCTTGCCAATGTCTCAGTTCCTAGCGGGAGTCCCAGCAGCCTCTTGCCTTTCCAAGAAGCTCTCTGAGATTAGCAAGTGGGTCTGATACACGTGTGTTTCACACTATTGGCTCTGCACAGGGACTGAGAACATGTGAGATTTGTGTGTGCCCTATGAGAGCAAAGTCTCAGTTTTCTTCAGCCTCCAGCTTTCCTGAAAATAAGCCCTGCAGGTTTTCAAAGCCAGACCTGCTGTGTTCTTTTCTTCCAGTGCAGGAACCCTGGGCTGAGCAGCCTGATGCCAGGCTCAGACCCTTCCCTCCATGTGGAGGACCTATGCAATTGTGATATCTTCCAGCTGTGGGTCAATGTGCTCCACGTGTGGGTTCCAATTAGACTGTGTTTCCAGTCCTCCTACCTGCCTGTGGTTTCTCCTTCCTTATATCTTTAGTTGTGGAAAACGTTCCCTGCTAGTCTTCAGAGATAATTTCCCTGTAAGTTGTTGTAATTTGGGTGTGTCTGTGGCAGGAGGGGAGCTCAGTATCTTCCTACTCTATCATCTTGATCCCCTCTCAAGATTCTTTGAAAATATATACATTTATTACTGTAAACATAACTCTTTGAATTGCAGTCTTGTTCCTGTAATCCATAAATTTAGGTACTTTGTGTTTCCAATTTTGTTTGCTTTAAGATTTCTTTTAAATTTCCCTTTTGCATTGGCTATTCAGGAGCTTATTGTTCAATTTCTAAGTGTTCTTGAATTTTCAATTATTCTTTTTAATATTGAATTTCAGTTTCATACCATTGTGGTTGGAAATGATCCTTGATATGATTTCAATATTCTTGGATTTTGAAGACTTGTTTTGTGGCTTAACATAGGATCTACCCTAGGCAATGTTCTATGTGTACTTAAGAACAATGGAAAGTTTGCTGCTGTTGAGTGGAATATACTCTAGATGTATGTTAGGTTCATTTGATATCAAGTGTGTGTTCAAGTTCAGTGTTTCCTGATTGATATTGGGTCCAGATGATCTATACAGTGTTGAAAGTTGGGTATCAATGTTTCTTACCATTATTTTACTTCTGCACATTTTCCCCTTCACGTGGGTTAATATATTCTTTATATGTTGAGAGGCTCCAAAGCTGGGTACATACATATTTATAATTGTCATGATTTCTTGATGAATTAATCCATTTATCATTATATGATAACTTTCTTTCCTTTGAGAGCTTTGACTTCAAGTCTTTTTTACCTGATAATAGACTAGTCAGGCAAGTATCATTTTCATGGAGTATTTTTTTTCCAATCATTCAATTTTATGCTATATGTGGATTAGAAGTTAACATGAATCTTTTGTACACAGTATAATTGAACTTTCTTTAGTCCATTCAGCCACCCTATGGATTATTTAAATTGAAGTATAGTTGATTTACAATATTACATTAGTCTCAGGGGTACAACATATGGATTGAATATTTTTATAGATCATGCTCCACTAAAGTGATTACAAAATAATGGCTATATTTCCCTGTGTTGTACTATATATCCTTGTTTGTTTATTTCATATAGAGGGGTATTGGATTTAGAGAAACAAACTTCTGTCTTTCCCTCCCCACTTCACTCGCCCCACCAGTAACCACTAATTTGTTCTCTGTGAGTCTATTTCTGTTTTGTTATATACATTCCTTTCTTGCATTTTTAGATTCTACAGAGAACATAGAGTATTTGTCTTTCTCTAACTTATTTAAGTAGGTATAAATATTCTAGGCCTATCCACGTTGTTGCAAGTGGCAGAATTTGATCCTTTTTAATGGCTGAGCAATAGTCTATTGTGTATACATACCACATCTTCTTTAACCACTCATCTATTGATGGACATTTAGTTTACTTCCATATGTTGGTAATTGGAAATAATGCTGCTATGAACATTGGGATGCATGTATCTTGTCAAATTGGTGTCTTCATTTTCTTAGAACATATACCAAGCAGTGGAATTGTTGGCTAATATGATATTTCTACTTTTAGCTTTTCTCAGGACCTCCATATTCTTTTCATAGTGGATGTACCAATTTACAATCCCACCTACAGTGTACTAGGATTCCCTTCTCCATGTCATGAACAACATTTCATATTTGTAGACTTTGGAATAATAGCCACGTTGAGAGGTGTGAGGTGACATCTCATTATGGGTTTTCTTGTGGGTCATTCATTAAATTTAGTTTACAAAAGAAGGTGATAGGCTGGATGTGATCTCCAGGTTTAATTTGCTAATGCCTGGTATAGGTTAATTTGGGGAGAATTAATACCTTTACAATGTTAGTTATTGCTTACATTTTTCAGGTTGACATTTAATGATTGGTAACAGATTTAAAAATTTTTCTCCCTGAAGGATATCTGAAGTCTGTTGGTTTGTTTCTGTTTTATAAATTTATTCATTTCTATCATTTTCTAGACTCCACTATAAGTGATATCATATGATATTTGTCTTTTTCTATCTGACTTACTTCACTTAGGATGAAATAATGCCATTTGCAGCAACAGGAATGGACCTAGAGATGATTATTCTTTTTCATTTCTGAGTAATATTTGATTGTGTACATATATCACTTTTTCATTATCCATTCATCTGTTGATGGACATTTTGGTTGCCTCCATGTCTTGGCTATTGTAAATAGTGCTGCAGTGCATGTTTGGGTTTGGGTGCATTTGTCTTTTTGAATTCTGGCTTTCTGCAGATGTACGTCCAGAAGCAGGACTGCTGGATAATATGGTACCTCTATTTTTACTTTTTAAAGGCATCTCCATACTGTGCTTTATAGTGGCTGTTACCAGCTTACATCTCACCAACAGCATAGGAAGGTTCCTTTTTCTCCATGTCCTCTCCAGCATTTATGGTTTGTAAACTTTTTTTTTTTTTTTTGTGGTACGCGGGCCTCTCACTGTTGTGGCCTTTCCCATTGCAGAGCACAGGCTCCGGACGCGCAGGCTCAGCGGCCATGGCTCACGGGCCCAGCCGCTCCGCAGCATGTGGGATCTTCCCGGACCGGGTCACGAACCCGTGTCCCCTGCATCGGCAGGCGGACTCCCAACCACTGCGCCACCAGGGAAGCCCTGTAAACTTTTTGATGATGGCCATTCTGACTGTGCGAGGTGATACCTTGTTTTAGTTTTGATTTGCGTGTGTCTAATCATTCGAGATGCTGAGCATCTTTGCGTGTGTTTTATTTAAACACTGTGAGAAAAAGTTACAGTTGACATTGGCTTTTTGAAAGTCTATTTTGAATTTTTGTTTGATAACTACCACAGGACATTTGTTAAGGGCAGGTGTCATTTACACCCTGGCAGTCCTTGTGAATATTAAGTGCCCATAAGCACATGTTTTAAAGTTGCTGTTGTGGAAATGGGCACAGGCGGTAGGATTTCCTTCATGCTCCTCTCTGGTTACTTGGGTAACCAGACCCACTGTGGAAGACGGGCTCCTGGATTGTAAATTAGTGTGGGCTGTGGCAGAACAAACACCCAAAATCTTCTGTTTTGTTACTTCTTGTCTTTGTTTTAATTTAATTTTTCTTTTTTATTGGAGTAAAGTTGATTTAAAATATTCTGTTTGTGGTAGGCGTACAGAATCTTGTTCAGTTATGTATATTCATATGTCTATTCATCTTCAGATTCTTTTCCCATATAGGTTATTAGAGAGTGTTGAGTAGACTTCCCTTTGTTATACAGTAGGTCCTTGTTGATAATCTATTTTATATGTATTACTGTGTAAATATTTTTCCCAGCCTCCTAATTTATTCCTTTCACCCACCTTTCTCATTGGGTAAGTTTGTTTTCTAACTTGATAAGTTTGTTTTCTAAGTCTGTGAGTCTGTTTCTCTCTCTTTTTATTTTTTTGGTTGTACTGTGAGGCATGCGTGATATTAGTTCTCCCAACACCAGGGATTGAACCCATGCCCCCTGAAGTGGAAGCTCGGATTCTTAACCATTGGACAACCTGGAAAGTCCCTGTTTCTCTCTTGTAAATTAGTTCATTGGTATCAATTTTTAAATTTCAGCTATAAGTAGTATCATATTATATTTGACTTTCTCTTTCTGACTTACTTCACTTAGTATAATTATCTCTAATTCTATCCATGATGCTGCAAATGGCATTCCTTCATTCTTTTTCATTTCTGAGTAATATTTCACTGTGAACATGTACCACTTCTTTATCTATCCATCTGCTGATGGATATTTTGGTTGCTTCCATGTCTTCGACATTGTAAATTGTGCTGCGGTACACATATGGGTGCATGTGTGTTTTCCAATTCTGGTTTTCTCCTGTTATACGCCTGGGAGTGGGACTGCTGGATCATATGGTACCTCTAATTTTACCTTGTAAAGTCACCTCCATACTGTTATTTATAGTGGCTGTTACCATGTTAGATCCCAACAGCAGCATAGGAGGGCTCCCTTTTTTCTACAACCTCTCAAGCATTTATTGTTTGTAGACTTTTCGATGATGGCTATTCTTACTCATGTGAAGTGATCCCTCATTGTAGTTTTGATTTCCATGACGCTAATAATACAGGAATTAGAGCATCTTTTCTAGTGCTTTTCTTTTAAACAGTGTAAAATTTACCTATTGAAATAGGATCTTGAAAGTCTGTTCCTTTGGAATTTATTTTCCTTACCTACCCCTGGACATTTCCTGATTGTGGGTGTCATTTACTGCCCAACAGTCCTGTGAATGTTAAGTACCCATAAGCATTGTTTTTAAAGTTGCAGTTGCAGGAAAGGGCAACAAGGCAGCAGAATTTATTCATACTCAACTTGATTCCTAGGGAAAACAGAGGCTTAGTGGAATTCCTCTTCCTAGGTTGTAAATTGGAGTGTAAAGTGCCAAGACAAATACCCAAAATCTTGTGTCACATTACTTGTTTAATTTAATTTTTATTTCTTATCAGAGTAGATTTGATTACAATGTTGTGTTTGTTCTAGGTGTACAGAATCTGGTTCATTCATACGTATACATATATCTAATCAGGTTTAGATTCTTTCCCATATTGGTTATTAGAGAGAGTTGAGTAGACCTCCCTTGGCATCCAGTAGGTCCTTCTTGATTATATATTTTATATGAATTATTAAATGCATGTTAACCCCAACATCCTAATTTTTTCCATTCCTTTCACCTTTTTCAAAGTCTGTATGGGTCTTTCTTAGTGGAAATATGTTCATGGGTATCAATTTTTAGATAACACTAGTAAATGATATCATCGGATATTTGTCTTTCTTTTTGTGACTTACTTTACGTAGTATGATTACCCCTAGGTTCATCAGTGGTGCTGCAAAAGGCATTGTTTCATCTTTTCCATGGCTAATATTCGATTGTGTACATGTACCACTTCTTTGTCCATTTATCTGTACTTGGATGTTTTGCTTGCATCCATGTCTGGCTATTGTAAGTATCACTGAAGAGCACTTTTGGGTACCTGTGTCTCTCTGAATTCTGGTGTTCTTGGGTTACAGGCCCATTAGTGGTTTGCCAGGATCACATATTAGCTCAATTGTTACCTTTTAAAGGCACCTTCATTGTGTTCTGATTAGTGGCTGTTACCAGTTTACATCCCAGCAACAGCATAGGAGTGTATCCATTCTCGGAAACCCATTCAGCATTTATTGTTTGCAGACATTTTTTTTCTGATGGCCATTCAGACTATTGTGAGGTGATACCTTTTTGTAGTTTAAATTTGCATGTCCCTAATAATTCTTGATGTTGAACATTTTTTCATGTCCTTTAAAAAAAAACAACACTGTGAGGAAATTTACCTCTTGAAATTGTCTCCTCCAGATTTTCTACTGTTGTGCATATTAATGTCCATTCCTGACTGCAGGATATATTTTGAGGGCAGGTGTCATTTAAAGCCCTGCAGTCTTTGTGAATATTAAGTGACAAATAGCACTGGGATTAAAGCTGCTGTTGCGGGAATTGGCCACAAATCGGCAGATTTCTACATTCCCAGCTTTGGTTACAAGGGCAGGAGAGCCTTCCGGGAAGTTGTGTTCCTAGGTTGCAAATTGTAGTGGAATGTTCCAGGACAAACTCCCAAAAGCTTATGTCTCCTACTTATCTTTGTTTTTTAAATTTATTTTATGTTTTTTTATCATAGTAAAAATTTTAAAACTATATCCTTACTCTATCTACAATTTCCCCTTTCTTCTTTGCCTTTAATATTATTTATTTATTTATTTATTTATTTATTTATGGCTGTGTTGGGTCTTCATTTCTGTGTGAGGGCTTTCTCTAGTTGCGGCAAGCGGGGGCCACTCTTCATCGCGGTGCGCAGGCCTCTCACTATTGCGGCCTCTCTTGCTGCGGAGCACAGGCTCCAGACATGCAGGATCAGTAGTTGTGGCTCACGGGCCAAGTTGCTCTGCGGCATATGGGATCCTCCCAGACCAGGGCTCGAACCCACGTCCCCTGCATTGGCAGGCAGATTCTCAACCACTGTGCCACCAGGGAAGCCCTATCGGAGTAAATTTTATTAAAGTGTTGTGATTATCTGGGTGTACGGATTCTGATAAATTTTTTTACATATATCTGTTCATGTTTGGATCCTGTTACCAAGTACGTTATTACAGATTGTTGAGTAGACCTCCCCTGGTATTGGTAGGTGTTTGGTGATTATATAATTTATATGTATTAGTGATTATATAATTTATATATTTTATATGTTATAAGTTTATATACATATAACATACATTAGTGTATGTATGTTAACCCCATAATTCTAATTTATCCATCCTCCCACCTTTCATTTTAGTTAACCATTAGTTTGTTTTATACGTCTCTGAGTGTCTTTTCCTTTGGAAATATGTTCATTGGTAGGAATCTTAAGATAACATCTATAAATTATATGATAGGATATATATCATACACCTTTTTTTTTGAGGTACACGGGCCTCTCACTGTTGTGGCCTCTCCCATTGCAGAGCACAGGCTCTGAACGCACAGACTCAGCGGCCATGGCTCACGGGCCCAGCCGCTCCGCAGCATGTGGGATATTCCCGGACCGGGGCACGAACCCATGTCCCCTGCATCAGCAGGCGGACTCTCAATCACTGCACCACCAGGGAAGCCCTATATCATACACTTTTGACTTAACATAATATGATTATTTCTACACTCACCTGTAGTCATGAAAATGGCATTGTTCATTTTTTTCTAAAGCTAATCTTCCATTAGGTACATGTACCACTTATTATTTGTCCATTCATCTGTTGATTGACATTTTGGCTGCTTCCATGTCTTGGCTATTTTGAATATTGCTGCAGTACAGCTTTGTCAGCCTGTGTCTTCTTGATTCGGCTCTTAGGTGATAAGGCCCAGTGGTGGGTATGCTAGATCAAATGGCATCTCAATTGTTACTTTTAGACACAGCTCCTTTCTGTTCTCATTACTGGCTCTTACCACTTTACATCTCACCAGCAGCTAGAGGGTACACAGTTCTCTAAAACCCCTTCAGCACTTATTGTTTGTAGACATTTTGCTGATGGTCATTCGACTGATGTTAGTCGAAACCTTTTCGTAGATTAGATTTGCATGAGTCTAATAATTCCTGATGTTGAGCTTTTATCCATTTTCCTTTAAAAAAAAAAGAGTGTGTAAAACTTACCTCTTCATACTATCTTTTTGAAAAATTTGCCAGTTGTGAACGTTTTTTGGCCATTCCCTACCTCAAGACATTTTTTGAGTGCAGGTGTGCTTTACAGCCCTGAGTCCTTGTGAATGTTAAGTGACCGTTAGCTGTGGGTTTAAAGCCGCTCTTGTGGGAAACGGCCACAAGTTGGCACCATTTCTACATTTCCAACTCTGGGTTTTTGGGCAACAGAGCCTTCCTGGAAAACCTGTTAGTAGGCTGGAAATTAGAGTGGAATGTGCCAGGGCAAACACCCAAGAGCTTATATCTCCTTACTTCTTGTTTGTCTTTTAAATTTAATTTTTATTTATTATCAGAGCAAATGTGATTAAAATGTTGTTTGTTTTAGGTGTACAGAATCTGATTCATTATATCTATGTATCTAACTATTCATCTTTGGATCCTTCCCTGTGTAGGTTATTACAGAGTGTTGAGTACACTTGGTATTCCATAGGTATTCTGTGATATATATTTCATATATATTAGTACCTGTCTGTTAACCCCCATATCCTAATTCATCCATTCCATACACTTTTCCATTTGGTTAAACATAATTTTGTTTTCTTAATCCATGTGTGTCCTTCCCTTGGAAATAATTTCATGGGTATCAATTTTTAGGCAACACCTATAAGTGATATCATAGGATATCTGTTTTTTGGTTTCTTCCTTACTTCAAATTGGGTGTTTATTTGTAGGTCCTTCTATGGTGGTGCAAACGGCACTGTTTCATTCTTTTCAGTGGCTAATATTCCATGTGTACATGGACCACTTATTCGTTGTGCATTTTTCTGTTGATGGAAATTTTGATTTCTTCCAAGTCTTGGCTATGTTAAATGTTGATGCAGTGCAGGATTGCCAGCCTGTGGCTTTTTGATTCTGGTCTGCTCAGGTGATAGGCACATCAAAGGGCCTACCAGATCACACGGTAGCTCAATTTTTACCTTTAAACGCACCTCCATTATGTTCTCACTACTGGCTGTTAACAGTTTACATCCCTCCAGAAGCTAGAGGGTACACAGTTCTCTAAAACCCCTTCAGCATTTATTCTTTGTAGACTTTTTGCTGATGATCATTCTGACGGCTGTGAGGTGAATGTTTCTGTAGATTGGATTTGCAAGGCTTTATTAAGTGCTGATGTTCAGCATTTTTTCATACCCTCTTTTTTAAAGAAAATAAAAAGAAGAAGGAAAAGACAAACTGTGTGTAAAATGTGCCTCTTGAAATTGTGTTCTTGAAATGGGGAGGTCTTTTGAATTTCTTGGTCGATTTACAACCTCAGGATGTGTTTTGAGGGCATGTGTCATATACCGGCCTGCAATTGTTTTGAATATTAAGTGACCATTAGTGCTGGGTTTAAAGCTGCTGTTCTGTGAAATGGCCACAAGGCGGTAGCATTTCTCCTTAACAAATCTGGTTACTAGGGCAACAGAGCCTCAATGGAACTCCTGTTCTAGGTTGTAAATTAGAATGGAATGTGCCAGGAAAAAGCCCCTTAAGTTTATGTCTCACTACTTCTTGTGCGTTTTAATTTAATTTTTATTTTTTATCAGAGCATGTTTGATTACAATGGTTTCTTTGTTCCGCTTGTGCAAGATGTGGTTCTTTTACACATATACATATATCTATTCTTCTTCAGATGCTTTTCCTATGTAGGTTATCAAACAATGTTGAGTAGTCTTCTCTTGGTATTCCGTAGGTCTTTGGTGAATATATATTTCACCTGTGTTTGTATATCTCTGTTAACCCCAATATCCTAATGTATCCAATCCTCACACCTTTCAATTGGTGAACGATAAGTTTGTTTAATGAATCTGTGATTGCCTTTCTCTGTGGAAATATCTTCACTGGTATCAGTTTTTAGGTAACACCTATAAGTGATATCATAGGATATGTGTCTTTCGCTTTCTGACTTACTACAAGTTGCGTGATTACCTCTAGACTCATCTATGGTGCTGCAAATGGCATTGTGTCATTTTCTTCTTTGGCTAATATTCCATCTCTACACATACCAGTTCTTCTTTGTCCACTCATCTGTTGATGGACTCTTTGGTTGCTTCCATGTCTTGGCTATTGTAATACTGCTGCAATGCAGATTTGCCTGCCAGTGTCTCTCCAATTCTGTCTTCTTATATTATAGGCCCAGGAGTGGGCCTGCTGGGTCATATGGTAGCAAAATGTTTACCTTGTAAAGGCACCTCCATTCTCTTCTTATTAGTGGCTCTTACCAGGTTACGTCCCACTTAAAGTAGAGGGTATGTACTTCTCCACAACCCCTTCAGCATTTATTGTTTGTAGTTTTTTTGCTGATGGTTATTCTGACTGGTTTGAGCTGATACCTCTTTGTGGTTGGATTTGCATGCGTCTCATAATCCCTTGAAATTGAGATTTCAGGTATGTCCTTTTGTTCTTCAAACTGTGAGTACAGCTTACCTCTTCAAATTGTTTTCTTGAAGTATGTGCCTCATTTTAAAATATTTTGGCCATTACCTCCCTGAAGACATTTTGAGGGCAGATTTCATTTACAGCCCTCCAGTATTTCTGCATATGAAGTGACCCTTAGCACAGGTTTTAAAGCTGCTGTTGCAGGTAACGGTCAGAGGGCAGCAGCATTTCTGCTTTCCCCACTCTGGTAACTAGTGAAACAGACCTTCCTGCCAGTGGTGTTCCTCGCTTATAAATTAGAGTGGAATGTGCCCGGATAAACCCCCAAAAGCTGATGTCTCCTTACTTATGGTTGTTTTTTTAAATTGAATTTATGTTTTTTATTGGAGTAATATTCCATTGTGTACATGCACCACTTCTTTGTGCATTCCTCTGTTGATGGACATTTTCGTTGCTTCCAAGTGTTGGCTATGGTAAATATTGCTGGAGTGCAGGATTGCCAGACTGTGTCTTTTTGATTCTCATCCTCTCAGGCGATAGGCCCAGCAGTGGGTATGCTTGATTGAATGGTAGCTCAATATTTACCTTTTCAAGGCACCTCCATTGTGTTTTCATTAGTGGCTCTTACCACGTCCCACTTAGAACCGAGGGTACGCATTTCTCCACGACCACTTCAGCATTTATTGTTTGCAGAATTTTTGCTGATGGCCATTCTGATTGGTGTGAGCTGATAGGTTTTTGTAATTTGGATTTGCATGTCTTCAATAATTCCTAATGTTCAGCATTTTTCCACACAGTTTTTTATTTCTGTTAAACAAAAACAGAAAAAGCCTGTGAGTACAATAAAGCTCTTGAAATTGTCTTCTTGGAAGGTTGCCCTCTTGTGAATTTTTCGTTCCATTTTCCACCCCAGGATTTTTTTTGAGGGCAGGTGTCATTTACATGCCTGCAATGAGTAAGAATATTTAGTGAACATTAGCACTGGGTTTAAAGCTGGTGTTGTGGGAAACGGCCACAAGGCAGCAACATTTCTCCATTCCCAAATCTGGTTACTAGGGCAGCAGAGCCTTTCTGGAAGTCGTGTTCCCAGGTTGTAAATTAGAATGGAATGTGCCAGGAAAAACGCCCATAAGTTTATGTCACATTACTTCTTGTTCGTTGTTTCAATTTTTTTAATTGGGGTAATGATTAGAATATTGTTTGTCCTAGGTGTACACAATCTGGTTCATTTGTACATTATATATATACATCTATTGATGTACAGATCCTCTTCCCATGTAAATTATTGTAGAGTGTTCTGTAGACCTCCCTTGCTATATGGTCAGTCTTTTTGGTATATGTATTTAATATGTATTTGTACACGTATGGTAATCCTGATCTTAATTTATCCGTTCCCCCCACCTTTCCTTTTAGTTAAGCATAGTTTGTTTTCTAAGTCTGTGAGTGTCTTACTCTGTGGAAATATGTTCATTTGTGTCAGTTGTTAGATAATGCCTATAAGTGATATCATAGGATATGTCTTTTGCTTTCCGACTTGCCTCATGTTCTGTGATTATCTCTAGGCTCATCTATGGTGCCTCAAAGAGCAGTGCTTCATTGTTTTCCATGGCTAATATTCCATTGTGTTCATGGGCCACTTCTTCTTTATCCATTCATCTGTTGATGGACATTTTGGTTGCTTCTGTGTCTTGGCTATTGTGAAAATGGCTACAGTGCAGCTGTTGCAGCATGTGTCTTCTCGACTTTGGTCTTCTCTGGTGAGAGGCTCAGCGGTGGGCCTGCTGGATGGAATGGTGGCTCAGTTTTTACTTTTAAATGCAGCTCCTTTCTGTTCTCATTATTGGCTGTTACCACTTTACATCTCACCAGCAGCCAGAGGGTACACAATTCTCTAAAACCCCTTCAGCATTTATTGTTTGTAGACATTTTGCTGATGGTAGTTGACTTTTGTGAGTTGAAACCTTTTTGTAGATTAGATTTGCATGAGTCTAATAATTCCTGATGTTGAGCTTTTATCCATTTTCCTTTTTTTGAAAAAGAGTGAGTAAAACTTAACTCTTGATACTATCTCCTTAAAACATTTGCCTGTTTTGAATTTTTTTGGCCACTCCCTAGCTCAGGACATTTTTGAGGGCAGGTGTCCTTTACAGCCCTGAGTCCTTGTGAATGTTAAGTGACCGTTAGCTGTGGGTTTAAAGCCGCTCTTGCGGGAAACGGACACAAGGCGGCAGCATTTCTACATTTCCAACTCTGGGTTTGTGGGCAACAGAGCATTCCTGGAAATCGTGTTAGTAGGCTGCAAATTAGAGTGGGATGTGCCAGGGCAAAACCCCAAGAGCTTATATCTCCTTACTTCTTGCTTGTTTTTTAAATTTAATTTTTATTTATTATCAGAGCAAATATGATAAAAATTTTGTGTGTGTTCTAGGTGTACAGATTCTGGTTCATTATATCTATGTATCGATCTATTCATCTTTGGATCCTTTCCCATTTAGGTTATTACACAGTTTTGAGTAGACCTCTCTAGGTATTCCATAGGTATTTTGTGATTATATATTTCATATGTATTAGTACATGTCTGTCAACACCCATATCCTAATTCATACATTCCTTACACCTTTCCATTTGGTTAAACATAATTTGGTTTCCTGAATCTATGCGTGTCCTTCTCTTGGAAATTATTTCATGGGTATCAATTTTTAGGTAACACCTATAAGTGAGGTCGTAAGATATCTGTCTTACGGTTTCTTTCTTACTTCAATTTGGGTGATTATCTGTAGATCCTTCTATGGTGGTGCCAACGGCACTGTTCCATGCTTTTCCATGGCTAATATTCCATTGTGTACATGGATCACTTCTTCTTGGTGCATTTTTCTGTTGATGGACATTTTGGTTTCTTCCAAGTCTTGGCTATGGTACATGTTGCTGCAGTGCAGGATTGGCAGCCTGTGTCATTTTGATTCTGGTCTACTCAGGTGCTAGGCCCATCAATGGGCCTACCAGATCACATGGTAGCTCAATTTTTACCTTTAAACGCACCTCCATTCTGTTCTCACTACTGGCTGTTACCAGGTTACATCCCACCAGCAGCTAGAAGTTACGCAGTTCTCTAAAACCTCTTCAGCATTTATTCTTTGTAGACTTTTTTGCTGATGATCATTCTGACGGCTGTGAGGTAAACATTTTTGTAGAGTGGATTTGCATGGCTTTATTAATTCCTGATGTTGAGCATTTCTCCATGCCCTTTCTTCTTAACAATAAAAAAGAAAGAAAAAGAGAAGACAAAATGTGCCCCAAATATGCCTCTTGAAATTGTCGTTTTAAAATGTGCACGTCTTTTGAGTTTTTTGCTCGATTTAAGACCTAAGGATTTGTTTTGAGGGCAGGTGTCATTTACAGGCCTGCAATTATTTTGAATATCAGGTGACCATTAGCACTGGTTTTAAAGACGCTGTTTTGAGAAACGGCCAAAAGGCGGCAGCAGTTTTCGTTTACCAAATCTGGTTACTAGAGCAACAGAGCCTCAATGGAAGTCGTGTTCTAGGTTGCAAATTAGAATGGAATGTGCAAGGAAAAAGCCCCTTAAGTTTATGTCTCACTACTTCTTCTTTGTTTTCTTAATTTAATTTTTATTTTTTATCACAGCAACTTTGATTACAATGTTTTGCTTGTTCTAGGTGTTCGAGATGCGGTTCTTTTACACATATATGTATATCTATTCTTCTTCTGATCATTTTCCCATGTAGGTTATGACACAATGTTGAGTAGTCTTCTCTTGGTATTCCGTAGGTCTTTGGTGAATATATATTTCACCTGTGTTTGTATATCTCTGTTAACCCCAATATCCTAATGTATCCAATCCTCACACCTTTCCATTGGTGAACCATAAGTTTGTTTAATGAATCTGTGATTGCCTTTCTCTGTGGAAATATCTTCACTGGTATCAGTTTTTAGTTAACACCTACAAGTGATATCATAGGATATGTGTCTTTCGCTTT
The DNA here is from genome assembly GCF_005190385.1 of Monodon monoceros. Taxonomy (NCBI): domain Eukaryota; kingdom Metazoa; phylum Chordata; class Mammalia; order Artiodactyla; family Monodontidae; genus Monodon; species Monodon monoceros. The sequence goes on from NW_021703777.1 coordinate 38,426,748, forward strand.
CTGACTTACTACAAGTTGCATGATTACCTCTAGACTCATCTATGGCGTTGCAAATGGCATTGTGCCATTTTTTTCCTTGGCTAATATTCCATCTGTACATGTACAAGTTCTTCTTTGTCCACTCATCTGTTGATGGACTTTTTGGTTGCTTCCATGTCTTGGCTATTGTAATACTGCTGCAACGCAGATTTGCCTGCCTGTGTCTTTCCAATTCTGTCTTCTTAGGCTATAGGCCCAGGAATGGGGCTGCTGGATCATATCATAGCTCAATGTTTACCTTGTACAGGCACCTCCATTCTGTTCTCATTAGTGGCTATTACCAGGTTAAGTCCCACTTAAAGTTGAGGGTATGCACTTCTCCACAACCCCTTCAGCATTTATTGTTTGTAGTTTTTTTTTGCTGAATGTTATTCTGACTGGTGTGAGCTGACACCTCTTTGTGGTTGGATTTTCACTCGTCTCATAATCCCTTGAAATTGAGCTTTCAGGCATGTCCTTTTTTTCTTCAAACTGTGAGTACAGCTTCAAATTGTTTTCTTGAAGTATGTGCCACATTTTGAAATACTTTGGCCATTACCTCCCTCAAGACATTTTGAGGGTAGGTTTCATTTACAGCCCTCCAGTACTTGTGTATATGAAGTGGCCATTAGTACAGGTTTAAAGCTGCTGTTGCAGATAACGGCCAGAGAGCGACAGCATATCTGCTTTCCCCACTCTTGTAACTAGGGTAACAGACCTTCCTGCCAGTGGTGTTCCTCGGTTATAAATTAGAGTGGAATGTGCCTGGATAAATCCCCAAAAGGTGATATCTGCTTACTTATATTTGTTTTTGTTTGTTGTTTTTTCTTCTTGCTGTACACGGGCCTCTCACCACTGTGGCCTCTCTCGCTGTGGAGCACAGGCTCCGGACACGCAGGCCCAGGGGCCACGGCCCACGGGCCCAGCCACCCACGGCACGTGGGATACCCCTGGACCGGGGCACGAACCCGTGCCCGCCTGCATCAGTAGGCGGAGCCCCAACTATTAGGCCATGAGGGAAGCCCCTATATTTGTTTTTTAAATTGAAACCCAAATCCTTAAGCCTAACTTAATTTTTGTGTGTGTGTGTGTTTTAAAAAATATTTTTCTGGGGTTAAAACAAATTAGCAGAACAAAAAAATAAAACAGAAAGTAACCTGAGTGTCCCTCCAAAAGCTAAGTCTGAAATACTTGGTATTTCTGTTCTATGGACTGTTATGTAGCCTCTAAAAAGTGAGGGAGGGCTTCCCTGGTGGTGCAGTGGTTGAGGGTCCGCCTGCCGATACAGGGGACACGGGTTCGTCCCTGGTCTTGGAGGATCCCACGTGCCACGGGGCGGCTGTGTCCGTGAGCCTTGGCCACTGGGCCAGCGCGTCCAGAGCCTGTGCTCCACAATGGGAGAGGCCACGGCAGTGAGAGGCCCGTGTACCGCAAAATAAATAAATAAATAAATAAATAAATAAATAAAAAAGTGTGAGAGCTAAATCTGCTTTTCTACAGTGAGAATCATGATGTTCCAGATATAAGGAATGCCTGGATAAAATGAGAAAGCTACACATTATGCTGGTCGTTACAGGGAGTGGAAAAGATGGCAAGTGGTAAAATATTATCTTTTCCTTTAATATTTTAAAATTTTCCTTGTTACAAAGAACTTGAATTATAATTGTACTTTTAAAAAGTACCAATGAAAATTTAAAAGAAAAAAATATATGTTGTGTGTTTAATCACATTTCATAGAATTGTTATCCCTGAATCACAATTCTGTTAGTACACCAGTATAGAGATTATTTCTTAATATTTAGGTGAGAACCATTTCCTTCTGATTTTGAGAATAATTCTGTAAACTCATTTCTAGTAATGGCACTCTTCCCCAAATCAAAGGATAAACAAGTGAGATGCAAGCAGAATAATCATGAAAACACAAAGCAACACAACAGCAACAAAAATTTTCTAACTTCCAATAACAGCTCCATTTAGAAGAGGGTTTATATCTTTAGAACAAAAGCATTCCTCCTTGACTTTCTAACCCGTCAAAATCGGTGTATTCTACAGAAAGTCTGTGATGTTATTCCCATAAAACTACCCTTTACTGCTTCTGCCTGCATTAGATTTCCTAAGCACTAGTGTTTTAATGTACAGGTTAAAAACAGAATCTTAATGTGATTTATTTATAATGTATGTGTTCTTTGTCTTCTCCTAGTGTCTAAAGCCTTCTCCATGGCTGGACCACAAATAATATTCCTTTACGTGCTAAGTGATGTCTGGAGAGTGGGAGAGGTTTGATAAATACCCTAACTCAAAAGCGTACCGTAACACTAACTCGTACCCAAACCCCTACCCTAACCGCTACCTTAAACCTAACCCGTACTCTAACACATACCCTAACCCTAAACCGTACCCTAACCCTAACCCGTACCCCAATCCTAACACATAGCTGTTCCCTATCCTGTACCCTAACCCTAACCAGTACCCTAACCCTAACTCGTACCCTAACCCTACCCCTTACCCTAACCCTAACACATACCTTAACCCTAACATGTACTCTAACACATACCGTAACCCTAACACGTAGCTGTACCTTAACCTGTACCCTAACCCATGCCCTAATCCTAACCCGTATCCTAACACTAACCCGAACCCTAACCCGTACCCTAACCCATACCCTAACCCATACTCTAACTCTAACCCGTATCCGTACCCTAATCTGTACCCTAACCCTAACAGTAACCCTAATCCTAACCGTAACCCCAACCTGTACCCTAATCCTAACCTGTACCCTAACCCTAATCTGTACCCTAACCCGTTCCCTAAACCCTAATCCTTACCCCTAACTTAATTTTTTTCCTATTTTAAAAAATACTTTTCTGGGGTTAAAAGAAATTAGCAGAACAACAAAATAAAACAGAAATTAACCTGAGTGTCCCTCCAAAAGCTAAGTCTGAAATAGTTGGTACTTCTGTTCTGTGGACTGTTATGTAGCCTATAAAAAGTGTGAGAGCTAAATCTGTTTTTCTACAGTGAGAAACATGATATTCCAGATGTAAGGAAAACCTGGATAAAATGAGAAAGCTACAGATTATGCTGGTCGTTTCAGGGAGTGGGAAAGGATGGCAAGTGGTAAAATATTATCTTTTCCTTTAATCTTTTTAAATTTCACTTGTTACAAAGAACTTGAATTATAATTGTACTTTTAAAAAGTAACAATAGAGGGGGCTTCCCTGGTGGCGCAGTGGTTGAGAGTCCGCCTGCCGATGCACGGGACACGGGTTCGTGCCCCGGTCCTGGAAAATCCCACATGCCATGGAGTGGCTGGGCCAGTGAGCCATGGTCGCTGAGCCTGCGCGTCCAGAGCCTGTGCTCTGCAACGTGAGAGGCCACAACAGGGAGAGGCCCGCGTACCGCAAAAAAAAAAAAAAAAAAAAAAAAAAAAAAAAAAGTAACAATGGAAATTTAGAAGAAAAAAATATACATTGTGTGTTTAATTACATTTCATAGAATTATTGTCCCTGAATCATAATCTTATTAGTACACCAGTGTAGAGATTATTTCTTAATATTTAGGTGAGAACCATTTCCTTCTGTTTTTGAGAATAATTCTGTAAACTCATTTCCAGTAATGGCACTCTTCCTCAAATCAAAGGTTTAACAAGGGAGATGCAGGCAGAATAATCATGAAAACACAAAGCAATACAACAGCAACAAAAAATTTCTAACTTCCAATAACAGCTCAATTTAGAAGAGGGTTTATATCTGCAAAACAAAAGCATTCCTCCTTGACTTTCTAACCAGTCAAAATCTATGTATTCTACAGAAAATCTGTGACGTTATTCCCACAAAACTACCCTTTACTGCTTCTGCCTCCATTAGATTTCCTAAGCACTAGTGTTTTAATGTACACGTTAAAAACAAAACCCTAATGTGATTTATTTATAATGTGTGTGTTCTTTGTCTTTACCTAGTGTCTAAAGTCTTCTCCTTGGCAAGACCCCAAATAATATTCCTTTACGTCCTAAGTGATATCTGGAGAGTGGGAGAGGTTTAATAAATACCTTAACCCTAAAGCATACCCTAACCCTAACCCGTACTCAAACCTGTACCCTAACCCTAACCCGTACTCTAACACATACCCTACTCCTTACCCATACCCTAACCCTAACCCATACCCTAACCCTACCACATAGCTGTACCCTACCCTGTACCCTAACACTAACCGGTACCCTAACCCTAACCCTAACTCGTACCCTAACCCTACCCCGTACCCTAACCCTAACATGTACCCTAACCCTAAAACCTACCCTAACCCTAACACATTGCCATACCCTAACCTGTACCCTAACCCCTACCCGAACCCTAACACTAAACCATACACTAACCCATACCCTAATCCTAACCCATATGCTAACACTAACCCGTACCCTAACACGTACCCTAACACTAACCCTTAGCCATACACTAAACTGTACCCTAACCCTAACCCGAACCCTAACTCTAACCCTAATCTAAACCGTACCCTAACCCTACACCGTACCTTAACCCTAACCTGTACCCTAACCCTAACACCTACCCTAACACATACATTAACACTAACCCGTAGCCATACCCTAACCTGTACCCTAACCCGTACCCGAAACCTAACCTTAACCCTAACCCATACCCTAACCCATATCCTAACACTAACCCATACCCTAACCCGTACCTTAACCCTAACCCGTAGCTGTACAGTAAACTGTACCCTAACCCTAAATGGTACCCTAACCCGCACCGATACCCTAACCCTCACCTGTACCGTAACCCTAATGCTAACCCTAACCTGTACCCTAATCCTAACCTGTACCCTAACCTGTACCCTAAACCCTAATCCTTAACCCTAACTTAATTTTTTTTTTGTATTTTAAAAAATATTTTTCTGGGGTTAAAACAAATTAGCAGAACAACAAAATAAAACAAATTAACTTGAGTGTCCCTCTAAAAGCTAAGTATGAAATATTTGGTACTTCAGTTCTATGGACTGTTATGTAGCCTATAAAAAGTGTGAGAGCTAAATCTGTTTTACTACAGTGAGAAACATGATGTTCCAGATGTAAGGAACACCTGGATAAAATGAGAAATCTACACATTATGCTGGTCGTTCTAGGGAGTGAGAAAGGATGGCAAGTGGTAAAATATTTTTTCCTTTAATCTTTTTAAATTTCACTTGTTACAAAGAACTTGAATTATAATTGTACTTGCAAAAAGTAACAATGGAAATTTAAAAGAAAAAAATATATATTGTGTGTTTAATTACATTTCATAGAATTATTATCCCTGAATCATAATTCTGTTAGTACACCAGTATAGAGATTATTTCTTAATACTTAGGTGAGAACCATTTCCTTCTGTTTTTGAGAATAATTCTGTAAACTCATTTTCAGTAACGGCACTCTTCCCCAAATCAAAGGTTTAACAAGGGAGATGCAAGCAGAAAAATCATGAAAACACAAAGCAATACAACAGCAACAAAAAATTTCTAACTTCCAATAACAGCTCAATTTAAAAGAGGGTTTATATATTCAGAACAAAAGCATTCCGCCTTGACTTTCTAACAAGTCAAAATCTGTGTATTCTACAGAAAATCTGTGATTTTATTCCCATAAAACTACCCTTTACTGCTTCTGTCTCCATTAGATTTCCTAAGCACTAGTGTTTTAATGAACAGGTTAAAAACAAAATCCTAATGTGATTTATTTATAATATGTGTGTTCTTTGTCTTATCCTAGTGTCTAAAGTCTTCTCCATGGATGGACGCCAAATAATATTTCTTTACATGCTAAGTGATATCTGGAGAGTGGGAGAGGTTTAATAAACACCCTAACACTAACCGATACACTAACCATAACCCTAACCTGTACCTTAACCCTAACATATAGCTGTACCCTAACCTTTACCCTAAAACATACCCTAACCCTAACCCTAAACTGTACCCTAACCCGTACCCTACCCCTAACCCGTAGCCATACCATAACTGTACGCTAACGCTAACCCATACCCTAACCCGTACCCTAATCCTAACACGTACCCTAATGCTAACCCGTACCTACCCCATAACCTCACCCTAATCCGTAGCCATACCCTAAACTGTACCCTAACCCTAACGGTAACCCTAATCCGTACCCTAAACCATACCCTAATCCTAACCCGTACCCTAACACTAACCAGTACCCTAACACGTACCCTAACCCTAACCCATTTCCGTACCCTAACCAATACCCTAAACTGTACCCGTCCCCAAACACTAATCCTAACCCTAAAGTTTACCCTAACCCGTACCCTAATCCTAACCTGTACCCAAACACGTACCCTAACCCTAAACCATAGCCATACCCTAAACTGTACCCTAACCCTAACCTGTACCCTAATCCTAACCCGTACCCTAACACTAACCCATACCCTAACCCATACCTTAACCCTAACCCGTAGCCGTACCCTAACCTGTACCCTAAACCATACAATAACACTAACCCTAACCCTAATGCTAAACCTAACCCTAACCCGTACCCTAATCCTAAACCATACCCTAACACTAAACCGTACCGTAACCCATACCCTAACCCTAACCCGTAGCCACACCCTAAACTGTACCATAACCCATACCCTAAACCTAACCCTAACCCGTACCATAACCCTAACCTGTACCCTAACCCATACCCTAACCCTAACCTGTATCCTAATCCTAACCTGTACCCTAACTTGTACCCTAAACCCTAATCCTTACCCCTAATTATTTTTTTTGTATTTAAAAATATATTTTTCTGGGGTTGAAACAAATTGGAGAACCACAAAATAAAACAGAAAGTAACCTGAGTGTCCCTCAAAAAGCTAAGTCTAAAATACTTGGTACTTCTGTTCTATAGATTGTTAGGTAACCTATAAAATGTGTGAGAGCTAAATCTGTTTTTCTATAGTGAGAAACATGATGTTCCAGATGTAAGGGACACCTGGATAAAATGAGAAAGCTACACATTATGTTGGTCGTTTCAGGGAGTGGGAACGGATGGCAAGTGGTAAAATATTTTCTTTTCCTTTAATCTTTTAAAAGTTCACTTGTTACAAAGAATATGAATTATAATTGTACTTTTAAAAAGTAACAATGGAAGTTTAAAAGAAAAAAAATACATTGTGTGTTTAATTACATTTCATAGAATTATTATCCCTGAATCATAATTCTGTTAGTACACCAGTACAGAGATTATTTCTTAATATTTAGGTGAGAACCATTTCCTTCTGTTTTCGAGAATAATTGTGTAAACTCATTTCCAGTAATGGCACTCTTCCCCAAACTCATTTCTACTACCCTAACCCTACAGCGTACCCTAACCCTAACCCGTACCCTAACACTAACCCATACACTAACCCTAACCCGTACCCTAACCCTAACCCATAGCCATACCCTAACTTGTACCCTAAACCGTACCCTTACCCTAACCCTAACCCTAAACTGTACCCTTACCTGTACTCTAATCCTAACTCGTACCCTAACATTAACCCGTACCCTAACCCTAACCCATTGCTGTACCCTAACCTGTACCCTAAACCGTACCTGTGGCCTAACCCTAGCCCTAAACCTAACCCTAACCTGTGTCCTAATCCTAACCCGTACCCCAACACTAACCCATACCCAAACCCGTACCCTAACCCTAAACCGTAGCTATACCCTAAACTGTACCCTAACCCTAACCCATAGCCTAACCCTAAACCGCAGCCATACCCTAAACTGTACCCTAACCCGTACCTAACCTGTACCCTAATCCTAACCCGTATTCTGACACTAACCCGAACCCTAACCCGTATCTTTACCCTAACCTGTATCTTAACCCTAACCCGTAGCTGTACCCTAACCTGTACCCTAACCCCTACCCTAACCCATACCCTAACATGTACCCTAAACCCTAATCCTTACCCCTAACCTAATTTGGTTTTTTTTTTTGTATTTTAAAAAATATTTTTCTGGGGTTAAAACAAATTATCAGAACAACAAAATAAAACAAAAACTAACCTGAGTGTCCCTCAAAAAGCTAAGTTTGAAATACTTGGTACATCTTTTCTATGGACTGTTGTGTGGCGTATACAAAGTGTGAGAGCTAAATCTGTTTTTCTACAGTGAGAAACATGATGTTCCAGATGTAAGGGACACCTGGATAAAATGAGAAAGCTACACATTATGCTGCTCATTTCAGGGAGTGGGAAAGGATGGCAAGTGGTAAAATATTTTCTTTTCCTTTAATCATTTTAAATTTCACTTGTTACAAAGAATATGAATTATAATTGTACTTTTAAAAACTAAAAATGAGGGCTTCCCTGGTGGCGCAGTGGTTGAGAGTCCGCCTGCAGATGCAGGGGACATGGGTTCGTGCCTCGGTCCAGGAAGTTCCCACGTGCCGTGGAGCAGCTGGGCCTGTGAGCCATGGCCGCTGAGCCGGCGCGTCCGGAGCCTGTGCTCTGCAACGCAAGAGGCCACAACAGTGAGAGGCCCGCGTACCGCACACACACACACACACAAAATAATAATGAAAATTTAAAATAAGAAAATATATTTTGTGTGTTTAATTACATTTCATAAAATTATTATCCCTGAGTCATAATTCTGTTAGTACACCAGTATAGAGATTATTTCTTAATACTTAGGTGAGAACCATTTCCTTCTGTTTTTGAGAATAATTCTGTAAATTCATTTCCAGTAATGACACTCTTCCCCAAATCAAAGGTTTAACGAGGGGGATGCAAGCAGAATAATCATGAAAACACAAAGCAATACAACAGCAACAAAAAATTTCTAACTTCCAATAACAGCTCAATTTAGAAGAGGGTTTATATCTGCAAAACAAAAGCATTCCTCCTTGACTTTCTAACCAGTCAAAATCGGTGTATTCTACAGAAAGTCTGTGATGTTATTCCCATAAAACTACCCTTTACTGCTTCTGCCTCCATTAGATTTTCTAAGCACTAGTGTTTTAATGTACACGTTAAAAACAAAATCCTAATGTGATTTATTTACAATGTGTGTGTTCTTTGTCTTATCCTAGTTTCTAAAGTCTTCTCCATGGCTGGACCCCAAATAATATTCCTTTACGTGTTAAGTGATATCTGGAGAGTGGGAGACGTTTAATAAATACCCTAACCCTAACCCTAAACCATACCATAACCCGTACCCTAATCCTAACCCATACCCTAACCCTAACCCATACCATAAACCTAACCTGTACTCTAACACTAACACATACCCCAACCCGTACCCTAACCGTAACCCGTAGGCGTACCCTAAACTGTACCCTAACCCTAACCCATACCCTTACCCTAACGCATACTCTAACCCATATGCTAAACCCTAATCCTTACCCCTAACTTAATTTTTTTTTGTATTAAAAAAATATTTTTCTGGGGTTTAAACAAATTAGCAGAACAACAAAATAAAACAGAAAGTAATCTGAGTGTCCCTCAAAAAGCTAAGTCTGAAATACTTGGTACTTCTGTTCTATGGACTCTTTTGTAGCCTATAAAAGTGTGAGAGCTGAATCTGTTTTTCTACAGTAAGAAACATGATGTTCCAGATGTATAGAACACCTGGATAAAATGAGAAAGCTACACATTATGCTGGTCATTTCAGGGAGTGGGAAAGGTTGGCAAGTGGTAAAATATTATCTTTTCCTTTAATCTTTTTAAATTTCACTTGTTACAAAGAACTTGAATTATAATTGTACTTGAAAAAAGTAACAATGTAACTTTAAAAGAAAAATATACATTGTGTGTTTAATTACATTTCATAGACTTATTATCCCTGAATCATAATTCTGTTAGTATACCAGTTTAGAGATTATTTCTTAATATTTAGGTGAGAACCATTTCCTTCTGTTTTTGAGAATAATTCTGTAAACTCATTTCCAGTAATGGCACTCTTCCTCAAATCAAAGGTTTAACAAGGGAGATGCAAGCAGAATAATCATGAAAACACGAAGCGATACAACAGCAACAAAAAAATTCTAACTTCCAATTACAGCACAATTTAGAAGAGGGTTTATATATTCAGAACAAAAGCATTCCTCCTTGACTTTCTAATCAGTCAAAATCTGTGTATTCTACAGAAAATCTGTGATTTTATTCCCATAAAACTACCCTTTATTTCTTCTGCCTCCATCAGATTTCCTAAGCACTAGTGTTTTAATGTACAGGTTAAAAACAAAATCCTAATGTGATTTATTTATAATGTGTGTGTTCTTTGTCTTATCCTAGTCTCTAAAGTCATCTCTATGGCAAGACCCCAAATAATATTCCTTTACGTGCTAAGTGATATCTGGAGAGTGGGAGAGGTTTAATAAATACCTTAACCCTAACGCTTACCCTAACCCTAACCCGTACCCTAACCCTAACCCGTACCCTAACACTAACCCATACCCTAACCCTAAATCTAACGCTAACCCATAACTGTACCCTAACCTGTACCCTAACCCTAACCCATACTCTAACCCAGACCCAAGGCCTAACCTGTACCCTACCCCTAACCTGTACGCTAAGACTAACCCACACCCTAACCCATACCCTAACCCTAACCTGTACACAAATCCTAACCTGTATCCTAACCCTAACCCATACCCTAACCCATACCCTAACCCTAACCTGTACGATAACCGTAACCCGTAGCCTAACCCATACCCTAACCCTAACCCGTACGATAACCGTAACCCGTAGCCTAACCCATACCCTAACCCTAACCTGTAGCTGTACCCTAACCCATACACTAACCCTAACCCTCACCCGTACCTTAACCCTAACCCACACCCTAACCCTAACCCGTACTCTAACCCAGAGCCGTACCCTAACCCATACCCTAAGCCTAACCCTAACTCTAACACTAACTCTAACCTGTACCCTAACCCTAACCCATACCCTATCCCTAACCTGTACCCTAACCCTAACCCATACCCTAACCCATACCCTAAACCCTAATCCTTACCCGTAACTTAATTTTGTTTTTTTGTATTTTAAAAAATATTTTTCTGGAGTGAAACAAATTAGCAGAACAACAAAATAAAACAGAAAGTAAATGAGTGTCTCTCAAAAATCTAAGGCTGAAATACATGGTACTTCTGTTCTATGGACTCTTTTGTAGCCTATAAAAAGTGTGAGAGCTAAATCTGTTTTTCTACAGTGAGAAACATGATGTTCCAGATGTATAGAACACCTGGATAAAATGAGAAAGCTACACATAATGCTGGTCGTTTCAGGGAATGGGAAAGGATGGCAAGTGGTAAAATATTATCTTTTCCTTTAATCTTTTTAAATTTCACTTGTTACAAAGAACTTGAATTGAAATTGTTCATTAAAAAATAACAATGGAAATTTAAAAGAAAAATATATATTGTGTGTTTAATTACATTTCATAGAATTATGAAATGCTGCCGCCCTCTGGCCGTTACCTGCAAAAGCAGCTTTAAAACCTGTGCTGATGGTCACTTCATATGAACAAGTACTGCAGGGGTGTAAAGGAAACCTGCCCTAATAATGTGTCGAGGGAGGTAAAGGCCAAAATATTTCAAAATGTGGCACATATTTCAAGAAAACCCTTGAAGAAGGAAACTGTCATAACAGTTTGAAAAATAAAAGGACATGCCTGAAAGCTCAATTTCAAGGGATTATGAAACACATGCAAATCCAACCACACAGAGGTATCAGCTCACACCACTCCGAATAACTATCAGCAAAGAAACTACAAACGATCAATGCTGAAGAGGTTGTGGAGAAATGCATACCCTTAATTTGAAGTGGGACGTATCCTGGTAAGAGCCACTAATCGGAACAGAATGGAGGTGCCTTTAAAAGGTAAACATTGAGCTACTATATGATCCAGCAGGCCCACTCCTGGGCCTATAACCTAAGAAGTCAAAGTTGGAGGCACAGGCAGGCAAATCTGCACTGCAGCAGTATTACAATAGCCAAGACCTGGAAGCAACCAAAAAGTCCATCAGCAGGTGGGTAGACAAAGAAGAACTGCTACATGTAGAGACGGAATATTAGCTGGGGAAAAAATGAAACAATGCCATTTGCAGCACCATAGATGATTCTAAAGATCTATGGAATAACAAGGGAAGACTACTCAACAATGTGTCATAACCTACATGGGAAAAGGACCCGAAGAAGAATTGATATATGTATTTGTGTGAAAGAACCACATCTTGCACACCTAGAACAAACATTGTAATCAAATTTGCTGCAATAAAAAATAAAAATTAAATTAAAAATATGAACAAGAAATAATGAGACATAAACTTAAAAGGAATTTTTCCTGGCACATTCCATTGTAATTTACAACCTAGTAACAGGACTTCCATTAAGGCTCTGTTGCCCTGGTAACCAGATTTGGTAAAGGAGAAATGCTGCCGCCTTGTGGCTGTTTCATACAACAGCAGCTTTAAACCAAGCGCTAATGGTCACTTAATTTTCAAAATATGTGCACGACTGTAAAGGACACCAGGCCTCAAAAAATTCCTGGGGTCCTAAATCGACCAGAAAATTCAAAAGACGTCAACATTTCAAAAAGACAATATCAAGAGGCATATTTTATGCACATTTTTCTTTTCTTTTTGTTTAAAAAAATGCATGGAATAATGCTCAATATCAGAAACTAATAAAGCCATGCAAATCCAATCTACAAAAACGTTCACCTTATCACCGTCAGAATGATCATCAGCAAAATAGTCTACAAAACATGAATTCTGAAAGGGTTTTAGAAAACTGTGTACCCTCTAGCTGCTGGTGGGATGTAAAATGGTAACAGCTAGTAGTGAGAAGAGAATGGCGGTGCGTTCAAAGTTAAAAATTGAGCTCATCACTCTGTAATAACCTACACGGGAAAGGAACCAAGATAAATAGATACATAGATATAATGAACCAGATTCTGTACACCTAGGACAAACACAACATTTTTATCAAATTTGCTTTGATAATAAATAAAAATTAAATTTAAAAAACAAACAATAGGTAAGGAGATATAACCTCTTGGGGGTGTGCCATGGCACATTCCACTCTAATTTCCAGCCTACTAACAGGTTTTCCAGGAAGGCTCTGTTGCCCAAAAACCCAGAGTTGGAAATGTAGAAATGCTGCCGCCTTGTGGCCGTTTACAGCAAGAGCAGCTTTAAACCCACAGCTAATGGTCGCTTAACATTCACAAGGACTCAAGGCTGTAACGGACACCTGCCCTCAAAAAATGTTCTGAGGTGAGAAATGGCCAAAAAAATTCAAAAAAGGCAAAATTTTCAAGAAGGTACTATGAAGAGGTAAGTTTGACTTACTCTCGTTAAAAAAAGGAAAATGGATAGAAACTCAACCTAAGGAATTATTAGACTCATGAATCTCTAATCTACAAAAAGGCGTCAACTCACACTTGTCAACTGACCATCAGCAAAAAGTCTATAAAGAATAAATGCTGAAGGGGTTTTAGAGAACTGTGTACCCTCTAATTGCTGGGGGGATGTAAGCTGGTAACAGTCAGTAGTGAGAACATAATGGAGGTGCATTTAAAGGTAAAAATTGAGCTACCATGTGATCTGGCATGTCCTTTGATGCGCCTATCACCTGAGCAGACCAGAATGAAAAAGACACAGGCTGCCAATCCTGCACTGCAGGAACATTTAACATAGCCAAGACTTGGAAGAAACCAAAATGTCCATGAACAGAAAAATGCATAAAGAAGAAGTGATCCATATACACAATGGAATATTAGCCATTGAAAACAAATAAACAGTGCCGTTTGCACCACCATATAAGGACCTAGAGATAATTACCCAACATGAAGTAAGAAAGAAACTGAAAGACAGATATCCTATGACATCACTTCTAGGTGTTACCTAAAAATTGATACCCATGAACTTATTTCCAAGAGAAGGAAAAGCATGGACTAAGAAAATAAAATTATGTTTCACCAAATGGAAAGGTGTAAGGAATGAATGAATTACAATATGGGGGTTAACAGACATGTATAACACATATGAAATATATAATCACAAAATACCTATGGAATACCAAGAGAGGTCAACTCAACACTCTGTAATAACTTACACGGGAAAGGATCCAAAGATGAATAGACAGATGCATTGATATGATGAACATATTCTGTACACCTAGGAAAAACAACTTTTTTTTTGATGTTACTAGAGCAATGTTGTTTATTTTTTTATTTGCTTTAATTTTTAAAAAATTTATTTTGTATTTTTTTACATCTTTATTGGAGTATAATTGCTTTACAATGGTGTGTTAGTTTCTGCTTTATAACAAACTGAATCAGTTATACATATACATATGCTCCCATATCTCTTCCCTCTTGTGTCTCCCTCCCTCCCACCCTCCCTAACCCACCCCTCTAGGTGGTCACAAAGCACCGAGACAACATTTTTATCAAATTTGCTCTGATACCTAATAAAAATTAAATTTAAAAAACAAACAACAAGTAAGGAGACCTAAGCTCTTGGGGGTTTGCGCTGGCACATTCCACTCTAATTTGAAGCCTACTAACACGATTTCCAGGAAGGCTCTGTTGCCCAAAAACCCAGAGTTGGAAATGTAGAAATGCTGCCACCTTGTGGCCGTCTTCCGCAAGAGCGGCTTTAAACCCACAGCTAATGTTCACTTAACATTCACAAGGCCTCAGGGCTGTAAAGGACACCTGCCCTAAAAAATTGTGCTGAGGTAGGGAATGGCCAAAAAAACTCAAAACAGGCAAAATTTTCAAGAAGATAGTATGAAGACATAAATTTTACTCATTGTCTTTTAAAAAAAAGTAAAATTGATAAAAGCTCAACCTCAGGAATTATTAGACTCATGCAAATCTAATCTACAAAAAGGTTTCAGCTCACTCAGGTCGACTGACCATCAGCAAAAAGTCTACAAATAATGAATGCTGAAGTGGTTTTTGAGAACTGTGTACCCTCTAGCTGCTGGTGAGATGTAAAGTGGTAAGAGCCAATAATGAGAACAGAAAGGAGCTGCGTTTACAAGTAAAAATTGAGCTACCATTCCATCCAGCAGGCCCAACACTGTGCCTCTCACATGAGAAGACCAGAATCCAGAAGACACAGGCTGCAAAAGCTGCACTGCAGCCTTATTCACAATAGCCAAGACATGGAAGCAACCTAAATGTCCATCAACAGATGAATGGATAAAGAAGAAGTGGTCCATGTACACAATGGAATATTAGCCATGGAAAACAATGAAGCACTGCTCTTTGAGGCACCATAGATGAGCCTAGAGATAATCACAGAACATGAGGTAAGTTGGAAAGCAAAATACATATATCCTATGATATCACCTATAGGTGTTACCTAACAATTGGCAAAATGGACATATTTCCACAGAGAAAGACACACACAGACTTAAAAAACAAACTATGTGTATATAAAAGGAAAGGTGGTGGCAATGGATAAGTTAAGATTAGGTTTACCATACCTATACAAATACAGATTAAGTACATATATCAGAAAGCCTGAGCACATAGCAAGGGATGTCTACAGAACACTCTGTAATCCTTTACATGGGAAAAGGATCTGTACATGAATAGATATATATGATGTACAAATGAACCAGATTGTGTACACCTAGGACAAACTGTATTCTAATCATTACCCCGATTAAAACAATTAAAACAATGAACAAGAAGTAATGAGACATAAACTTCACGTGTTTTTTCCTGGCACATTCCATTCTAATTTACAACCTAGTAACAGGACTTCCAGAAAGGCTCTGCTGCCCTAGTACCCAGATTTGGGAACGGCTTGTGGCCATTTCCCACAACACCAGCTTTAAACCCAGTGCTAATGATCACTAAATATTCACAATCATTGCAGGCATGTAAATGACACCTGCTCTCCAAAAAAATCCTGGGGTCGAAAATCGACCACAAAATTCAAAAGAGGGCAACCTTCCAAAAAGACAATATCAAGAGCTATATTGTACTCACACCATTTTTTTTCTAAAGAAAAGAGAAAGGTGTGGAAAAATGCTGAATATTAGGAATTATTAAAGACATGCAAATCCAAATTACAAAAACCTATCAGCTCACACCAGTGAGAATGGCCATGAGCAAACACTCTGCAAAAAATAAATGCTGAAGGGGTTGAGGAAAAATGCATACCCTCGGTGTTAATTGGGGTGTGGTAAGAGCCACTAATGAAAACACAATGGAGGTGCTTGAAAAGGTAAACATTGAGCTACCAGTCAATGAATCATACCCACGGTTGGGCCTATCACCTGAGAAAATGAGAATCAAAAGTCACAGGCTGGCAATACTGTACTCCAGCAATATTTACCATAGCCAACACTTGGAAGCAATGAAAATGCCCATCAACAGAGGAATGCACAAAGAAGAAGTGGTCCATGTACACAATGGAATATTACTCCACTAAAAAATATAAATTAAATTTTAAAAACAAACATAAGTATGGAGACGTAAGCTTTTGGGGGTATATCAGGGCACATTGCACTCTAATTTATAACTGAGGAACACCGCTGGCAGGAACGTCTGTTTCCCTAGGTACCAGAGTGGGGAACGTAGAAATGCTGCTGTCCTCTGGCCGATACCTGCAAGAGCAGCTTTGAAATCTATGCTAATGGGCACTTCATATGCACGAGTACTGCAGGGCTGCAAATGAAACCTGCCCTTAAAATGTCTTGACGCAGGTAAAGGCCAAAAAATTTCAAAATGTGGCACATACTTCAAGAAAACAATTTGAGAAAGTCAGCTGTAATAACAGTTTGAAAAATAAAAGGACATGCCTGAAAGCTCAATTTCAAGGGAGTATGAGACACATGTAAATCCAGCCACAAAGAGGTATCAGCTCACACCACTCAGAATAACCATCAGAAAAAAAACTACAAACGATCAATGCTGAAGAGGTTGTGGAGAAATGCATACCCTCTACTTTAAGTGGGACGTAACCTGGTAAGAGCCAGTAATGGGAACAGAATGGAGGTGCTTTTAAAAGGTAAACCTTGAGCTACTATATGATCCAGCAGGCCCACTCCTCAGGCTATATCCTAAGACAGAATTGGAAAGACACAGGCAGGCAAATCTGCACTGTAGAAGTATTACAGTAGCCGAGACATGGAGGCAAACAAAACGTCCATCAAGAGACGAGTGGACAAAGAAGAACTGGTACATGTACAGATGGAATATTAGCCAAGGAAAAAAATGAAACAATGCCATGTGCAGGACCGTAGAGGAGTCTAGAGGTAATCATGCAACAGTTAGTAAGTAAGAAAGCGAAAGACACATCTCCTATCACATCACTTATGGGTGTTACCTAAAAATTGATACCAATGAAGATATTTCCACAGAGAAAGGCAATCACAGATTCATTAAACAAACTTATGGTTCACCAAATGGAAAGGTGTGAGGATTGGATACATTACGATATTGGGTTTAACAGAGATATACAAACACATGTGAAATATATAATCACCAAAGACCTACAGAATACCAGGAGAAGCCTACTCAACATTGTGTCATAACCTACATGGGAAAAGGATCTGAAGAAGAATAGATATATGTATACGTGTAAAAGAACCACATCTTGCACACCTAGAACAAATAAAACATTGTAATCTAATTTGCTGTGATAAAAAATAAAAATTAAATTTAAAAAACGAAAAAGAAGTAATGAGACATAGTCTTAAGGGGCTTTTCCTGGCACATTCCATTCTAATTTACAACCTACAGCACAACTTCCATTATGGGTCTGTTGCCCTAGTAACCAGATTTGGTAAGGAGAAGTGCTGCCGCCTTCTGGCCGTTTCACAAAATAGCGCTAATGTTCACTTAATATTCAAAATAATTGCAGGCCTCTAAATGACACCTGCAATCAAAAAAAATCCTAGGGTTGTAAATCGACCAGAAAATTCAAAAGACATCAAAATTTCAAGAAGACTATTTCAAGAGGCATATTTTAGGCACATTTTGTCTTTTTTTTTTCTTTAAAAGGAAATTGAAAAATGCTCAATATCAGCAATTAATAAAGCCATGCAAATCCAATTACAGAAATGTTCACCTCACAGCTGTCAGAATGTTCTTCAGCAAAAAGTCTACAAATATATGCTGAAGGGGTTTCAGAGAACTGTGTACCCTCTAGCTGCTGGGGGGATGTAAACTGGTAACAGCCAGTAGTGAGAACATAATGAGTGAGAACATAATGTCTTTCTATTTTGCTTTGCTCACCTGAGCAGAGCAGAATGGAAAAGACACAGGCTGCCAATCCTGCACTGCAGGACCATTTAACATAGCCAAGACTTGGAAGAAACCAAAATGTCCATCTATAGAAAAATGCACAAAGAGGAAGTGGTCCATGTAAACAATGGAATATTAGCCATGGAAAACAATGAAACAGTGCCGTTTGTACCACTATATAAGGACCTAGAGATAATCACCCAACGTGAAGAAAGAAACTGAAAGACAGATATCCTATGACATTACTTATAGGTGTTACCTAAAAATTGATACTCATGAACTTATTTCCAAGAGAAGGAAAAGCATGGATTAAGAAAAAAAATTATGTTTAACCAAATGGAAAGGTGTAAGGAATGTATGAATTAGGGTATGGTGTTTAACAGACATGTACTAATACATATGAAATATATAATCACAAATTACCTATGGAATACCAAGAGAGGTCTACTCAACACTCTGTAATAACCTACACAGGAAAGGATCCAAAGATGAATAGACAGATACATTGATATGATGAACCAGATTCTGTACACCTAGGAGAAACAACATTTTTATCAAATTTGCTCTGATACCTAATAAAAATTAAATTTAAAAAGCAAACAACAAGTAAGGAGATATAAGCTCTTGGGGGTTTGCGCTGGCACATTCCACTCTAATTTGAAGCCTACTAACACGATTTCCAGGAAAGCTCTGATGCCCAAAAACCCAGAGTTGGAAATGTAGAAATGCTGCCGCGTTGTGGCCATTTTCCGCAAGAGCAACTTTAAACCCACAGCTAATGGTCACTTAACATTCACAAGGCCTCAGGGCTGTAAAGGACACCTGCCCTAAAAAATTGTGCTGAGGTAGGGAATGGCCAAAAAAATTCAAAACAGGCAAATTTTTCAAGAAGATAGTAGGAAGACGTACGTTTTACTCACTGTCTTGAAAGAAAATGGATAAAAGCTCAACCTCAGGAATTATTAGAATCATGCAAATCTAATCTACAAAAAGGTTTCAACTTACACCAGCCGACTGACCATCAGCAAAAAGTCTACAAACAATAAATACTGAAGAGGTTTTAGGGAACTGTGTACCCTCTAGCTGCTGGTGAGATGTAAAGTGGTAACAGCCAATAATGAGAACAGAAAGGAGCTGCATTTAAAAGTAAAAATTGAGGTACCATTCAATCCAGCAGTCACACCACTGGGCCTCTCACCTGATAAGACCAGAATCGAGAAGACCCGGGCTGCAAAAGCTGCACTGCAGCCTTATTCACAATAGTCAAGACATGGAAGCAACCTAAATGTCCATCAACAGATGAATGGATAAAGAAGAAGTGGTCCATGTACACAGTGGAATATTAGCCATGGGAAACAATGAAACACTGCTATTTGAGGCATCATAGATGAGCTTGGAGATAATCACAGAACATGAGGTAAGTCAGAAAGCAAAAGACCTATATCCTATGATATCACTTATAGGCGTTATCTAATAACTAACACAAATGAACATATTTCCACGGAGAAAGACACTCACAGACTTAGAAATTAAGTATGCTTATCTAAAAGGAAAGGTGGGCAGAATGCATAAATTAAGATTAGTGTTACCATATGTATACAAATACATATTATAAACATATATTAAAAAGACCAACCATATAGCAAGGGAGGTCTACGGAACACTGTAATATTTTACATGGGAAGAGGATCCGAACATGAATAGCGATACATATTATACAAATGAACCAGATTGTGTACACCTGGACAAACAATATTCTAATCATTAACCCGATTAAAAAAATTTTAAAAACCAAGAAGAAGTAATGAGACATAAACTTATGGGTGTTTCTCCAGGCACATTCCATTGTAACTTACAACCTAGCAACAAGACTTCCAGAAAGGCTCTGCTGCCCTAGTAGCCACATTTGGGAATGGAGAAATGCTGCCTCCTTGTGGCCGTTTCCCACAACAGCAGCTTTAAACCCAGTGCTAATGGTCACTAAATATTCACCAAACTTGCCATTCTGTAATTACACATGCCCTCCAAAAAAATCCTGGGGTCGAATATCGACCAAAAATTCAAAAGAGGGCAAGATTCCAAGAAGACAATTTCAAGAGCTATATTGTACTCACACATTTTTTTAACAGAAAAGAAAAAGGCATGGAAAAATGATGAATTTTAGGAATTTTTAAAGACATGCAAACCCAAATTACAAAAACCTATCAGGTCACAGCTGTCAGAATGGCCATTAGCAAAAATGCTGCAAACAATAAATGCTGAAGGGATTGTGGAGAAATGCGTACCCTCGGTTCTAAGGGGGACGTGGTAAGAGCCACATGAAAACACAATGGAGGTTCTTTGAAAAGGTAAACATTGAGCTACTAGTCAACCAGTCACACTCACTGCTGGGGCTATCACCTGAGAAAATGAGAATCAAAAAGTCACAGGCTGGCAATCTTGCACTACAGCAATATTTAATATAGCCAACACTTGGAAGCAGCGAAAATGTCCATCAACAGAGGAATGCACAAAGAAGAAGTGGTCCATATACATAATGGAATATTACTCCAATAAAAATATAAATTAAATTTAAAAAACAAACAAAAGTAAGGAGACATCAGCTTTAGGGGATTATCTGGGCACATTCCACTTTAATTTATAACCGAGGAAGACCACTGGCTGGAAGCTCTGTTTCCCTAGTACCAGCATGGGGAGCAAAAAAAGGCTGCTGCACTCTGGCTGTTACCTGCAAAAGCAGCTTTAAAGCCTGTGCTAATGGTCACTTCATGTGAACAAGTAATGCAGGGCTGTAAATGAAACTTGCCCTCAAAATGTCTTGAGGGAAGTAATGGCCAATAAATTTCAAAATGTGACACATACTTTAATAAAACACTTTGAAGAACTAAGCTGTAATCACAGTTTGAAAAATAAAAAAGACATGCCTTAAAGCTCAATTTCAACGGATTATGAGTCACATGCAAATTCAACCACAAAGAGGTATCAGCTCACACCAGTCAGAATATCCATCAGCAAGAAAACTACAATCAATAAATGCTGAAGCTGTGGTGGAGAAATGTATACCCTCAACTTTAACTGGGATGTAACTTGGAAAGAGCCACTAATGAGAACAGAATCGTGGTGCCTTTAAAAGGTAAACCCTGAGATACCCTATGATACAGGAAGCCCACTCCTGGGCCTATAACATAAGAAGACAGAATTGGAAAGACACAGGCAGGCAAATGTGCATTGCAGCAGTATTACAATAGCCAAGACATAGAGGCAACCAAGAAGTCCATCAAGAGGTGAGTGGACAAAGTAGAACTGGTACATGTACAGATGGAATATTAGCTAGGGAAAAAAATGAAACAATGCCATTTGCAGCACCATAGATGATTCTAAAGGTCATCAGGCAAATTGTACTAAGTCAGACAGCAAAAGGCACATATCCTATAATATCACTTATAGGTGTTAGCTAAAAATTGATACCAATGAAGATATTTCCACAGAGAAAGGCAATCACAGATTCATTAAACAAACTTATGGTTCACCAAATGGAAAGTTGTGAGGATTGGATACATTAGGATATTGGGTTAACATAGATATAGAAACACATGTGAAATATATAATCACCAAAGACCTATGGCACACCAAGAGAAGACTACTCAACATTGTGTCATAACCTACATGAGAAAATGATCTGAAGAAGTATAGATACATGTATATGTGTAAAAGAACCACATCTTGCACACCTAGAACAAACAAAACATTTTAATCAAATTGGCTCTGATAAAAAATAAAAATTAAATTAAAAAAGAACAAGAAGTAATGATACATAAACGTAAGGGGCTTTTTGCTGGCACATTGCATTCTAATTTACAACCAGAACACGACTTCCGTTAAAGCTCTCTCATCACTAATAAAGCAGCTTTATAAGCAATGTTGAAGGTAGCTTAAAAGAAGTCTCACTAATTATTGATAGTAACAAGAAAACAAACAAAAGTAAAAATCTCACTGCAAAAAGTATACATAGAGTAAGGGTAGTAGATCAAACACTTATTAAACTTCTTTAAAGAATAAAAGACAACAGTGGTATGTTTTTTTTAAAAAGAGAGGGCCCAAATAAATCAGAAATGAAAGAGATGATGTTACAACAGCCACCACAGAAATACAAAGTATCCTAAGATACACATAGGGTAACTCAGGGCTCAGACTGGACAGAGCCCACTCTCCGTTCCCCTGTACATGACTTACAGGAGCCTGAGGAACTGAGTAGGGGGTCCCTGAGGAGAGGCACAGGATAGAAGATGTTAGGCATTAACATGACTGCATTCATCTTAAACGTGCCTGAACTACATTCACACGAGATGATTTTGTCCTGTATGTACATCGGCAACTCTAGTTGGAATTTCAGATCTTTGGCTTCACCACCTCTACTGACAGCATTAGCTTCACCTGCTGTGGACCGTCTCCTATAGGATTTCTAGAACAACAAAGCATCAAAGCTTCACAGAACCCAGAGTCTGTGCGACTCCACTCCGAGTCTCAGAGTCTCAACTGCACTCAGAGACTCAGAGTCTCAACAGAGACTCCACACTTGGAGGGCACACACAAAGTAGGGTGCACATCAGGACCAAGGGGAAGGAGCAGTCACCCCGTAGGCGAATGACCAGACCTACCTGCTAGTTTTAGAGGGTCTCCTGCAGAAGCGGGGAGGGGTTGTGGCTCACCATGGGGACAACAACACTGGCAGCAGAAGTTCTGGGAAATACTCCTTGGCGTGAGCCCTCCCAGAGTCCACCATTAGCCCCACCAAGAGCAAGGTAGTCTCCAGTGCTAGGTCACCTCAGGCCAAACAACCAACAGGGAGGGAACCCAGCCCCATGCATCAGCAGACAAGTGGATTAAACATTTTATTAAAGTTTTATTTAATCCACAGACAAGCAGATTAAAGCTCTGCCCACCAGAGCAACACCCAGCTCTACCCACCACCAGTCCGTCCCATAAGGAAGCTTGCACAAGCCTCTAAGATACACTCATCCACCGAAAGACAGACAGCAGAAGCAAGAAGAACTACAATTCTTCAGCCTGTGGAAGGAAAACCACATTCACAGAAAGATAGAGAAAATGAAAAGGCAGAGGACTTTATACCAGATCAAGGAACAAGATAAATCCCCAGAAAAACAATGAAATGAGGTGGGGATAGGCAACCTTCCAGAAAAAGAGTTCGTAATAATGATAGTGAAGATGATCCAAGACTTTGGAAAAAGAATGGAGGCAAATATCAAGAAGATGCAAGAAATGCTTAACAAAGACCTAGAAGAATTAAGGAACAAACACCTAGAAGAATTAAAGAACAAACAAACAGAGATGAACAATACAATAACTGAAATGAAAAATACACTAGAAAGAATCAGTAGCAGAATAACTGTGGCAGAACGGATAAGTGACCTGGAAGACAGAAAGGTGGAAATCCCTGCCGTGGAACAGAATAAAGAAAAAGAACGAAAAATGAAAACACACTAAGAGACCTCTGGGACAACATTAAACACAACTACATTTGCATTATAGGGGTCCCAGATGGAGAAGAGAGAGAGAAAGGAACTGAGAAAATATTTGAAGAGATTATAGTCGAAAACTTCCCTAGCATGGCAAAAGAAATAGCCACCGAAATCCACAACATGCAGAGAGTCCCAGGCAGGATAAACCAAAGGAGAAAAATGCCGAGACACATAGTAATCAAACTGACAAAAATTAAAGACAAAGAAAAATTACTGAAAGCAACAGGGGAAAAATGACAAATAACATACAACGGAACTCCTATAAGGTAAACTGCTGATTTCTCAGCAGAAAACCTACAAGCCAAAATGGAGTGGCATGATAAATTTAAAGTGATGAAAGGAAAGAACCTACAACCAAGAGTACTCCACCCAGCAAGGATCTCATTCAGATTTGACAGAGAAATCAAAAGATTTACAGACAAGCAAAAGCTATTGAAGTCACAGGCTGGCAATCTTGCACTCCAGCAATATTTAATATAGCCAACACTTGGAAGCAGCGAAAATGTCCATCAACAGAGGAATGCACAAAGAAGAAGTGGTCCATATACATAATGGAATATTACTCCAATAAAAATATAAATTAAATTTAAAAAACAAACAAAAGTAAGGAGAATTCAGCACCATGAAACCAGCTCTACAACAAATGCTAAAGGAACTTCTCTAAGTGGGAAACACAAGAGAAGAAAAGGTCCCACCAAGACAAACCCATAACAATTAAGAAAATAGTAATAGGAACATACATATTGATAATTACCTTAAACGTGAATGGATTAAATGCTCGAACCAAAAGACACAGGCTCGCTGAATGGATACAAAAACAAGATCCATATATATGCTGTCTATAAGAGACCATTTCAGACCTAAGGACACATACAGACTGAAAGTGAAGGGATGGAAAAGGATATTCCATGCAAATGGAGATCAAAAGAAAGCTGGAGTAGCAATACTCATATCAGATAAAATAGATTTTAAAACAAAGAATGTTACAAGAGACAAGGAAGGACACTACATAATGATCAAGGGATCAATCCAAGAAGATATAACAATTATAAATATATATGTACCCAACATAGAAGCACCTCAATATATAAGGCAACTGCTAACAGCTATAAAAGAGGAAATCAACAGTAACACAATAATAGCGGGGGACTTTAACACTTCACTTACACCAATGGAGATCATCCAGACAGAAAATTAATAAAGAAACACAAGCTTAAATGACACAATAGACCAGATAGACTTAATTGATATTTATAGGACATTCCATCCAAAAACAGCAGATTACACGTTCTTCTCAACTGCACACAGAACATTCTCTGGAATAGATCACATCTTGGGTCACAAATAAAGCCTCAGTAAATTTAAGAAAACTGAAAACATATCAAGCAGCTGTTCCGACCACAATGCTATGAGATTAGAAATCAATTACAGGCAAAACAACGTAAAAAACACAAAAATATGGAGGCTAAACAATACATTACTAAATAACCAAGAGATCACTGAAGAAATAAAAGAGGAAATCAAAAACTACCTAGAGACAAATGACAACAAAAACACGATGAACCAAAACCTATGGGATACAGCAAAAGCAGTTCTAAGAGAGAAGTTTATAGCAATACAAGCCTACCTCAAAAACCAGAAAAATCTCAAATAAACAATCTAACCTTACACCTAACGGAAATAGAGAAAGAAGAACAAAACCCAAAGTTAGTAGAAGGAAAGAAATCATAAAGATCATAGCATAAATAAATGAAATAGAAACAAAGAAAACAATAGCAAAGATCAATAAAACTAAAAGCTGGTTCTTTGAGAAGATTAAAAAAAATGATAAACCTTTAGCCAGACTCAAGAAAAAGAGGGAGAGGACTCAAATCAATAAAATTAGAAATGAAAAAGGATAAGTTGCAACAGACACCACAGAAATACAAAGCATCCTAAGAGATTACTACAAGCAACTCTATGCCAATAAAATGGACAACCTGGAAGAAACGGACAAATTCTTAGAAAGGTATAACCTTCGAAGACTGAACCAGGAGGAAACAGAAAATAAGAAAAGACCAATCACAAGTAATGAAATTGAAACTGTGATGAAAAATCTTCCAACAAACAAAACTCCAGAACCAGATGGCATCAGATGTGAATTCTATCAAACATTTAGACAAGAGCTAACACCTAACCTTCTCAAACTCTTCAGAAATTTTCAGGGGAAGGAACACTCCCAAACTCATTCTATGAGGCCACCATCACCCTGATACCAAAACCAAACAAAGATACTACAGAAAAAGAAAATTAGAGACCAATATCACTGATGAATATAGATGTAAAAATCCTCAACAAAATACTAGGAAACAGAATTGAACAACACATTAAAAGGATCATACACCATGATCAGGTGGGGTTTATCCCAGGGATGCAATGATTCTTCAATATACACAAATCAATCAAGGTGATACACCATATTAACAAATTGTAGAATAAAAATATGATCAACCCAATAGATGCAGGAAAAACTTTGGACAAAATTCAACACCCATTTATGATAAAAAGTCTCCAAAAAGTGGGCATAGAGAGAATCTACCTCAACATAATAAAGGCCGTATATGACAAACCCACAGCAAACATCATTCTCAATGGTGAAAAACTAAAAGCATTTCCTCTAAGATCAGGAACAAGACAAGGATGTCCACTCTCACCACTATTATTCAACATAGTTTTGGAAGTCCAGCAATCAGAGAAGAAAAAGAAATAAAAGGAATACAAATTGGAAAAGAAGAAGTAAAATTGTCACTGTTTGCAAATGACACGATACTATACATAGTGAAACCTAAAGATGCCACCATAAAACTACTAGAGCTAATCAATGAATTTGGTAAAGTTGTAGGATACAAAATTAATGCACAGAAACCTCTTGCATTCCTATACACTAACAATGAAAGATCAGAAAGAGAAATTAAGGAAACAATCCCATTCACCATTGCAACAAAAAGAATAAAATACATAGGAATGAACCTACCTAAGGAGGTAAAAGACCTGTACTCAGAAAACTATAAGACACTGCTGAAAGAAATCAAAGATGATATAAACAGATGGAGGTATAAACCATGTTCTTGGATTAGAAGAATCAATATTGTGAAAATGACTATACTACCCAAAGCAATCTACAGATTCAATGTAATCCCTACCAAATTACCAGTGGCATTTTCTACAGAACTAGAACAAAAAAATCTTAAAATTTGTATGGAGACAGAAAAGACCCCGAATAGCTAAAGCAGTCTTGAGGGAAATTAAAAGAGCTGGAGGAATCAGACTTCCTGACTTCAGACTATACTACAAAGCTACAGTAATTAAGACTATATGGTACTGGCACAAAAACAGAAATATAGATCAATGGACCAGGATAGAAAGCCCAGAGATAAACCTACATACCTATGGCTAACTCATCTATGACAAAGGAGGCAAGGATATACAATGGAGAAAAGACAGTCTCTTCAGTAAGTGGTGCTGGGAAAACGGGACAGGTACACGTAAAAGAATGAAATTAGAACACTCCATAACAACATACACAAAAATAAACTCAAAATGGATTAGAGACGTAAATGTAAGACCAGATACTATAAAACTCTTAGAGGAAAACATAGGCAGAACACTCTATGACATAAATCACAGCAAGATCCTTTTTGACCCACCTCCTAGAGAAATGGAAATAAAAACAAACAAATGGGACCTAATGAAACTTCAAAGCTTTATTTTGCACAGCAAAGGAAACCATAAACAAGACCAAAAGACAACCCTCAGAATGGGAGAAAATATTTTGAGATGAAGCAAATGACAAAGGATTAATCTCCAAAATTTACAAGCAGCTCATGTAGCTCAATATCACAAAAACAAACAACCCAATCCAAAAATGGGCAGAACACCTAAATAGACATTTCTCCAAAGAAGGTATACAGATTGCCAACAAACACATGAAAGGATGCTGAACGTTACTAATCATTAGAGAAATGCAAATCAAAACTACAGTGAGGTATCACCTCACAGCAGTGAGAATGGCAATAATCAAAAAATCTACAAACATAAATGCTAGAGAGGCATTTATTGGAGAAAAGGGAACCCTCTTGCACTGTTGGTGGGAATGTAAATTGATATAGCCACTAGGGAGAACAGTATGGAGGTTCCTTAAAAAACTAAAAATAGAACTACCATACGACCCAGCAATCCAACTACTGGGCATTTACCCTGAGAAAACCATAATTCAAAAAGAATCATGTACCACAGTGTTAATTGCAGCTCTATTTACAATAGCCAGGACATGGTAGCAACCTAAGTGTCCATCAACAGATGAATGGATAAAGAAGATCTGGCACATATATACAATGGAATATTACTCAGCCATAAAAAGAAACAAAACTGAGTTATTTGTAGTGAGGTGGATGGACATAGAGCCTGTATTACACAGTGAAGTAAGTCAGAAAGAGTAAAACAAATACCGTATGCTAACACAGATATATGGAATCTAAAGAAAAAAAAGTTTAAGAAGAACCTAGGGACAGGACAGCATTAAGGACACAGACGTAGGGAAAGGACTTGAGGATGTGGGGAAGGGGAAGGGTAAGCTGGGATGAAGTGAGACAGTGGCATGGACATATATACATTACCAAATGTAACATCGACAGCTACTGGGAAGCAGCCACATAGCACAGGGAGATCAGCTCAGTGCTTTGTGACCACGTAAAGGGGTGGGATACGGAGGGTGGGAGGGAGATGCAAGAGGGAGGGGATATGGTGATATATGTATATGTATAGCTGATTCACTTTGTTATACAGCAGAAACTAACACTCCATTGTAAAGCAATTATACTCCAATAAAGGTGTAAAAGGAAAAAAAAAAGAAAGCACAGAGATAAACCTACACACCTATGGTCAACTAATCTATGACAAACCAGACAAGACTATACAATGGAGAAAAGACAGTCTCTTCAATCAGTGGTGCTGGGAAAAATGGACAGCTACATGTAAAAGAATGAAATTAGAACACTTCCTAACACCATACACAAAAATAAATTCAAAATGGATTAGAGACCTTAATGTAAGACCAGACAGTATAAAACTCTTAGAGGAAAACATAGGAAGAATACTCTGACATAAATCACAGCAAGATCTTTCTTGATCCACCTCCTAGAGTAATGCAATAAAAAAAAATAAACAAATGGGACCTAATGAAACATAAAAACTTTTGCACAGCAAAGGAAGCTACAAACTAGACGAAAAGACAACCCTCAGAATGGGAGAAAATATTTGCAAATGAATCAACGGACAAAGGATTAATCTCCAATATATATAAACAGCTCATGCAGCTCAATATTAAAAAAACAAACGACCCAATACAAAAATGGGCAGAAGATCTAAATAGACATTTCTTCCAAGAAGCACATGAAAAGCTGCTCAACATCTCTATTAGAGAAATGCAAATCAAAACTACAATGAGGTATCACCTCACACCTGTTAGAATGGGCATCATCAGAAAATCTACAAACAACAAATGCTGGAGAGGGTGTGGAGAAAAGGAACCCTCTTGCACTGTTGGTGGGAATGTAAATTGACGCAGTCACTGTGGAGAACAGTATGGAGTTTCCTTAAAAAACTAAAAATAGAATTACCATATGATCCAGCAATACCACTACTGGGCATATACCCAGAGAAAACCATAAATCAAAAATACACATTCACCACAATGTTCATTGCAGCACTATTTATGATAGCCAGGTCATGGAAGCAACCTAAATGCCCACAGACAGACGAATGGATAAAGATGTGGTACATATATAAAATGGAATATTACTCAGCCATAAAAAGGAATGAAATTGGGTCATTTGTAGAGATGTCAATGGATCTAGAGACTGTCATACAAAGTGAAGTAAGTCAGAAAGAGAAAAACAAATATTGTATATTAATGCATATATGTGGAACCTAGAAAAATGGTACAGATTAACTGGTTTGCAGGGCAGAAATAGAGACACAGATGTAGAGAACAAACGTATGGATACCAAGGGGGGAAAGCCGTGGGGTGGTGGTGGTGGTATGAATTGGGAGTTTGGGATTGACATGTATTCACTTATATGTATAAAATAGATAACCCATAAGAACCTGCTGTATAAAATATAAATAAAATTTAAAAATTAAAAAAAAATTTACAAAATAAAACAGATAAAAAGTTCTTCCTTTCGCATAGATGTATTTATATGAATGAATTATTTCCATGCTTATATCTATAAATACAAAAAAAGAGGAATAAAATCTACCTAGAACCAAAAAAGAAAGAAAAAAAAAAAAACAGAACCCACCAGTTATACAGAGGAAAGCCCTCTCAGGGCACTTGTTCCAGTGGTAAACAATTCTGAAGTTGGTCAGAGGTGGGGAATCGTCTCCCATGAAGCCAGCGGCACCCCCGCAAAGAGCATCGTCACTGCAAAGCTGCGGGACCATGCCGAGGCGTCTCTGAGTAAACGTGAGCTGAGCCCCAGGCCAGCTGCTGCTGAACTGTTCCCACCCTTCCCAGGTAAAACACCTGAATATGTGCAAGGACTTGAAAGCCTAGAGTGGAGACAACTTGGTGCCTGCAGGCCAGCCAGGATGGTCCTGGACCCGGGCGCTCTTCTGGAAGCTTTGCATTTCCCCGCCTGAGATACCCCTCCTGTCCCGGCGCCCACTCCTTTTTTCCTTCCTCACCTCTGCCTGGGGAGAAATTCCAGCGGCAGGTATGGGTGACACATCCTCTTCTTTAGCAGGTGGCAGCCTGGCAACTCCTGCAGAAAGTCCAGCAGAGCCCCACTCACACCGGGCCACACACAAAGCTGTGGCCCCTCACTCCCTCCTACCAGCCGAGCCCCGAGACTGCTGACGGGGCAGAGAATATGGTGTCACGCACAGCTGCAGGGGCTCTTGCTGCCTGGAGCGGTGTTTATATTGACCTCAACCCAGGCACACCTGGGGAGGGCTGGCTGGCAGGGTCAGGCTGCCCAGGTCAGCCAATCCTCGCCCCTCAGGGGCTCACAGTTGCAGAAAATGGACCTTGCTGAACCGGCCAGGTCCAAGGAACAGGTGTGGGCTCCTGAGAGTCAGGATAGACAAGGGGCTGCAGCTCTGGCTTGTTTTCTAATCATTTTATCTGGCCCATGAGTGGGAGACAACTTCAAGAAAACCCTCTCCTAATGAGAGGAACCCAGGAGTCAGGGAGAGGAGGGATGGGTGGTGGGTGGAGACAGAGGCCTGGTGCCCCGGGTGCAGTGGAAGTCTCTGGAAGACCAGGCGGAGGGAGGCCGCACAGAGTGATGCCCAGGGTCACAGACCTGTCGGAGCTGCTGTATATTAGTTCAAGTCCTGCTCTGAGGTGCTCTTGGTCAGCCCTGAGCGACGGGTGACCTGGGGTTGCTCTGCAATGAGGGCTATGTGCACGGTTCCTGTGTGCCCAGCCCTGCCGGGGTACCTGCCCAGGGGAGCTCCGTATCCTGGGAGAGGCCTGACCACGAGAGCCCCATGGGCTGCTGGGTAGCTGCACAGGTGAGCTCCATACCCTGGGAGGGCCCTGACCACGAGAGCCCTGTGGGCTGCTGGGGACCTGGTAAAGGATGTTAGGACAGTCAGTGAAGCCACAGAGGATATACATCCAGTAGTTCCTAATTCCTACACCCTGCTGGTCATTCTACCATCCACCAGGACATGGTATTCCGTACTAGACTTCAATGATGCCTTCTTCTGTATTCCATTAGTCCCAGAGTCACAAGAAATTTTGGCTTGTGAGTGGCAGGACTCAACATACAACAAAAACAATACTGCTGGGCCATCCTGCCCCAAGGGTTCAAAATTTCCCACATCATCTTTGGAGAAACGTTAGCTAAAGACATAAAATTTCTACCACTGGAAAAGGGAACCCTCCTTCAATATGCAGACGACATTCTGATCACCAGCCCTACTAAGGAGGCCTCTGAACTACCTAGCCAATAAAGGATAGGAGGTGTCCAAGAAAAAGGCTCAAATATCACAGACTAAGGTAACCTGTCTCGGCTTCATTCTCACAAAAGGTCGGAGAAGCCCATCCCAGGAAAGGGAAGAAGCCATTTGCAGCCTTACCACTTCTAAAACTAGAAGACAGCTTAGGGGTTCCTGGGGAGGCTGGGTTTGCTGCATCTGGATCCCTAACTACAGTCTAATAGCTGGGCCTCTATATGAAACACTGAAAGGAAAAGATGATGATCCTTTCAAATAGAACCCAGAAGTGGCCTTTCAAGAATGGAAAGAGCAGTCAATTCAGACCCTTGCCCTGGAACTCCCTAATTTAGCTAAACCCTTTGACCTTTACATTCCCGGTCGAAGGTGAATCGCCCTTGGAGTATTAGTGCAAAAA
This sequence comes from Monodon monoceros, assembly GCF_005190385.1. Taxonomy (NCBI): domain Eukaryota; kingdom Metazoa; phylum Chordata; class Mammalia; order Artiodactyla; family Monodontidae; genus Monodon; species Monodon monoceros. The sequence continues at coordinate 38,458,950 of NW_021703777.1, forward strand.
CTGGGACCACTTGAAATGGAACAACGCAAGAATGCCCTCCAGGTAGGATAAACTACGGTCACCAAGGGCTTGGCCCGCTGCCCCATCCGGCCAGGATACTGGGGGTATCTAAAAACCTGGAAATCAGCAGCCCACAAGGCCAGCTCCCTCCTAAGGGAAAATGACCCCACGTGGTGATCCTAACCACCCACCATGCCCTGAAGTTGCAGGGGTCGCTCCGTGGGCACACTGACCTCAAGTGAGGAGGTCCTCCAACTCCAACCTCCAGAGAGACAACTGGGGGCAACGGGCCCCCATGACGACTTGTGTGACCATCACTTGACCTGGAGTTTCTCTCAGAAAACAACAATAGTGTGCCCCAAAAGAGCAGACTACTGCTTGCAGGACTTACTGCACCCAGAGGGGAGCTAATAAGCTTGGCAGGGGAACCGTAGATAACGCTGTCACCATAGAAAAGCCTACAGACACCGCGGTGATGGAAGCCAATGAGACCGGCTGGACTCCTGGCTACTACAAAAGGCCGTTGACTCAGTGGCCGTCATGATCCTGGATCACCACCGGCCCTGGACTGTCTGGGAGTTGAGCGGGCAGGGCTCTGACACCTGGTGCTGTTTGTACGTTAATTCAGGGCCTAATTGCAGAAAGCGCAGACTACTGGTCAGAGCACCTAGGCTGGCAGAAACCGTCAGCCTAAGGTGGCTGAACAAATGTGGGGCTGGGTAAAACCAGCCTCCCCAGCGTCTCTGCGCATGTCTTTCCTGGACCCTTAAAGGTCATTAGAATCTATAACACTTCCAATGCTGGTGCTCAGGCGGACAAGCAGTGAGGCAGGAGCCCTGGGGACAATCAACCTCACCTGGAGGCTGCTGGGGAGAAGTTCTGCCCCTCCCCCCCCCGGGTATGAGGACTCCCAACTCAGCACAAAGCATTTACAGAAGAGGGGTCTGCACCCTCCGCGCCCCAAGAATGAGGAACGGGACAAAAGGCAGAGGAGGGGTTTGTCACCGGCAAAGCCCATGAAAAATTCCTGGGAGATAAAAGTAGAATCTGGGCAATAAAATAAAGTCTAACCATTTTTTCCTTTGTGGTTTGTCTAATTTCACGTGCTCCTAGGGTTCCGCATGCAGAGGTCCCACACCCGGCACTTGAGACCCGATTTCCTAGTGCAAAATGTCTGGGCCGACACCTCAGCTAGTGGAGCTCTGTGCAGACTCCGCGACATAGAGCCTGAGCTCCAGCCAACCCGGCCCTCGAGAGCTCCGCCCCCTCCCTCCCACTGACGCTGACAGGATCCTTACACAGCAGCCCGGCCCACAGCCCACGGGGGAGCGCACGCTCTCACCTCTCCATTCTCTGATCAAAATATAAATTTTCCTTTGCTTCTGAACAAAACTCAATCTCGATCTGTTGACTCCAATGACACTGGGCAGGGGGACCCTTGTTGGGGCCCACTCTGTAGGATCAGTAGCAGAAATTGACAACATTGTAACTTCAATGAACAGATGTGTGAGCCAAACTGTAATCAACATAGAGCAGTGTATAAGGCTCGGGTAAAATAAGATGTTTCTAACACTTCCATTTGATATTTCCATCACTTTATTATAAGCAAGTTCAGTGAAGGGGTTTGTCTTATTTGTCAGGTCAACATTAGAGAAAAGAAGTGATTTCTTTCCAAGGATGTACATCTAATAATCTTGGCTGGAGCTTCAATCTTGTTTTGAATGATTTTCCATTGAAAATGATACCTCTCTTTAAGCTCCCCCATTTCTGAGAAGTATAAAATCTTATAATTTATTATTACCAAAGGGGAAAGGTGGGAGGAGGGATAAATTAACAGTTTGGGATTAACACATACACACTGCTATGTATAAAATAGATCATCAACAAGGAACTACTGTATAGCACAGGGAAGTACACTCAATATTTTGTAATAACCTATAAGGGGAAATAATCTGAAAAAGAATAGATATTTTTATCGACATCATCTATCAACGACAGATAAAATGTTACCTAAGGGAGGCCGATGGTGAGCGCTTCTGACCCTGAAGACTTCAATCATCTAAAGTTCGGACTCTGCCTACTGCCCAAGGCCCTTAATGAACATACATGTAGCCATAGCTTAAAAATTCCCCAGTTTGGGGTTCGGGGAGACACTGATTTGGAAAAATCCCTGGTGTTCTCCTTACATGCATGGGACCCTTCCTACAGCTAAAGCATGCCTGTGACACCCAGAAGATGGCACACCGTTTGATCAGGAAGAGTTTGGAAAAGACACATCATCTCTTCATCTCCAGGTAGTTGGGTTCACCCCTCCAGCGTCTTTCCTAACAATCTCCCCACTTGGGGATGTCAGCACCTTCAACATCCTGTTGCGCACAGTTTGGAATTTGTCCAGAGGATGAAGCGGAAGGATGAGAAACAATGAGAGACAAGTCCTGGGTGTTTGGACAGGCACATGTCACTGTAATTTCCAATCAGGAAGACGAATTGACCAAAGGCCAAGATTGCCCACGGAAACAGAATAGGGCTTGAGGAAATCCCGCTGTTTTGTGGCCAGTTCCCAAAAACACAAGTTGAAAAATGGAACTCAGGGGCACTAAAATTCACAAAACTGCAGAGTTGAAAATATCTATCTTCAAAAAATGTCTTGAGGTAAGTCACCGAAAAGGACTTGTAAGCAAGGGAGAATGGCAGGAAAGGTATTTGAAGAAGTAGAAAAGACTCACCATTAAAGCACAAGAAAAGGGGCTGAACATTGCCAACGATGCAGTTGGCCAAAAAGGGCGTATGCGTTTTCTTCTGAATATATTCAAGAAAAGGGCACACACCCTTTTTAGCCAACTAAACAGGTGGGCACTGGAAATCAATACTACAAAAGGCATCACTTTGCATCAGTCAGAAGAGCCATCCTCATAAAGTGTAAACACCAGAAATGCAGGACAGGGCGAGGAGAAAATGGGGCCCTGTGAGGCTGATAGTGGAAATATAAATTGCCAATGGACACTCTGGAGAAGTGTGTTGTGTTTACTAAAAAATCTTAAAAAATGAGCTACAGAGCATAGGGCACTTGCACCCATGGGCGTATATCTTGGGAAAAACAAAAATCGACAGGACACAGGCACTCCAACGTTTACCGCCTCTCTGTTTAAAAGAGCCTCGACTTGGATACAACCTAAATGTCCCTGGAAGGAAAAAATGGATAAAAGAGATGTGATACTTATGTAGAGTGGAATATTACTCAGCCAGGAAATCAATGAAATAGAGCCAGCTGCAACAACTCGGGAGGAGTCACGTACGATCATTCTAAGTGACATAAGTCAGAAAGAAAAAGACACATATCATAAGATATCACCTAAAGGTGGAATCAAAAATGGCTACACATGAAATAAATTACAAAACAGAAACATAGTCAAATATGTAGAAAACAAACATAAGGCTGCTAGAGGGGGAAGGTGGGGAGTGGTGAGGCATTATCCAGGAGGTTGAAATTAGCAAAGATACTGTTCCAAATACCAAACTGATAATCGATAAGGCCTACACAGTACCTCAAAGAACTGCACTCAGCACACTCAAGTCACCGGAAAAGAATATATACGACTGGTAAGAATCTGAAAAAGAATTTATTGATGGCTCTTTGTACGTCAATCAAGTGGATGTACAGCAGTAAGAAAGAGAGCATTGAAAATCAGCTGTAACCAATATAATAATAAATTAAAAAAAAAGACAGTGAGAGGCAGAAAAATTCTTACAACTTTTGCTCAGGGACTGTGATGCAACATGGATTGAACACATCTCGACCCACAGCAGGATGAGACATAAGGCTGGAAACTGTTCGGGCTGAGAGGATTGGTGAGGTTGGGTGAGCAAATGCAGACCCTTTAAAGCAATACTGCATGCTACCCATTCCATGGGTCCCAACTCTCCAGGTTTAAGGGAATCTTCCTACAGCTAAAAGACGCATGGGAAACCCAGAGGATGGTACACCGTGTGATCGGGAAAGGTTTCTAAAACTTACCTCATTTTTCATCTCCTGGTGCTTGGGTTCGCCATTCCAGCCGCTTTACTAACAATCTCCCCACTTGGAGAGTCAGCGCCTTTAACCTCCTGTTTCGCACAATTTGCAATTTGTCCGGAGCATGAACGGCAAGAGGGGGAACCAATGAGAGACTAGCTGTAGGTGTTTGGACAGGCACAGGTCACTCTAGTTTCCCATCAGGAAAAAGAATTAACCAAAGGCTCAGCCTGCCGCCCCGGAACCAGAATAGGGCCTGAAGCAATCCTGCGGTTTTGCGGTCAGCTCACAAAAAAGTGAGTTGAAAAATGGAGCTCAGGGACACGGCAGTTCACAAACCTGCAGAGGTATAAAGGACAACGATCGTCCAAAAATATACTGAGGTAACGCAACGAAGAGGATTTGAAAGCAAGGCAGAATTGCAGGAAACAGATTTCAAGAGGTAGATTGGAGTCGCCTTTAAAGCACATGAAAAGCGGCAGAACTTCGACAATGATGCAGTTGGCCAAAAGGGGCGTATATGGTTTTTCCTGAATATATTCAGGAAAAACCGCATACGCCTTTATTGGCCAACCAAGCAAGCGGGCAATGCAAATCCGCACTACAAAGAAGTCTCACTTCCCACCGGTCAAAATGGCCATCTGAAAAATGTGTAAAAACCAGAAAGGCAGGACAGGCCATGGAGAACAGGGAGCCTTTGTTACTCTGATGGGCGGGATGCAAATTGCCAACAGCCACTCTGGAGAAGTGTATGGTGTTTCCTAAAACATCTAAAAAACACAGCTACAGAGAGCATAGGGCACTTCCACTCATGGGCGTATATCTTGGAAAATCTAAAAATCAACGAGACACAGCCACCCCAAAGTTTAGGGCTGCTCTGTTTACAAGAACATCAAATTCGGTACACCTTAAATATCCCAGGAAAGAGAAAAATGGATAAAGGAGTTGTGTTACTTATGTACAATGGAATTTCACTCAGCCATGAAATCAATGTCATAAGGCTAGTAGCAGCATAATGAGTGGATTTAGGTACGATGATTCTAAGTGAAATAAGTCACACAGAAAAAGAAACTTATCATAAGATATCACTTAAAGGCTCTAGAGCACAGGCTCAGTAGTTGTGGCTCACAGGCTTAGCTGCTCTGCTGCATGTGGGATCTTCCCAGACCAGCGATCAAACCCATGACCTCTGCATTGGCAGGTGGATTCTTATCCACTGCGCCACCAGGGAAGTCCTATCCACTCTTTTAAAGATTATTTTCCCATATAAGTCATTACAGAGTATTGAGCAGAGTTCCCCGTGCTCTACAGTAGGTCCTTATTCGTTACCTATTTTATACATAGTAGTGTGTATTTGTCAATCCAATCTCCCAATTTATCCCTCCCCCCCCCACTTCTTTTTTAAAATTGAAAGGTCTTTTTCTTTCCATTGGTCAGTGTATGTGATTGTCTGTGATTGTGTGCATGGTCTTTCTTGGAGGTAAGTGCAAACGTCTAAATTTGAGGCCCTTTGTGTGTTGAAGTGCTCGGCCAAATAGCTTTCCTGCACTGCCTACCTGCTTCCTCCAGGTACCAAACACACAGACAAATGGTCCCACAGTCCAAATGATATGTCCCCTTGAAGATAAGCTCTCCCCAAGTCCTGCTGAAGAGTGGTAGGAAGTCTCCCATGTATCACCCTATCTTGCTGTCCCTAAATATAAGCACACAGAACCACTAGGCTTTGAGGAGAAAACAAAAAACAAGTACCCTTAAGTTATTAACTTTGGGAAATTTTACAAAGGTTTGATATTCCTAGTTCCTTGTGTCTGCCTCCTGACTCCCTGGGCTGAGATGGCACCTGAAAACTCTGTGATTACATCCTCCACCACTATTCTTCTAAAAGTTAAAGCTTATTACAGACACTCCATTATTCTTACTCCATCTTCTGTGAATCCCCCTTGCTCCAGGATTTACAGGGAAGCCATGCAATCCCCCACCAGCTCCTGTCATTAAAACTTGCTCTTAAGTAAGGATCTGCTAAATTCATTACCCTGAGACTTATACGATTGCTAGGGAATACTTCTCGGTCTTTCCAAGGACTTACAATTTTAACCAAAGACAAAACATTATTTTTAAAGACCAATAACTGAAAAAGCACCATAGTGCTATATAAAATGTAAAGTATTCTTGTTGACTGTTTAGGGATTTAAGCTTCTTACCTGATATTCTGCTGTGGGGCATTTTCAGTTTTGATCTAGAGATCTAAACAGAACTGGTTAGTTGATAACTAGTGTTTTGCTTCTTGCTCCATGTTCTTAATGTATAGAAATTATGAAACGGGGAAAATTCATCCACTTGCTCTGTAGAACAGCCTATGAAGTATATTTATCTATAAAAGAACGAACATGGTATTCAAGCATTCTTTTGCAGAATACTTAATCCTTCAGGGAGAAAAGATACAGTGCCTAGCATTCCTGCTCAGAATTTTAATGATAAACTTTATTATAGTTTAGTGTATCATTGGCCTGCATTTTTGTAATCTTACAAGAAAATTCCCATTTCCACATAGCCATTAAATATCTGATTCATTTTCTTGGCCCAAGATAATGCCTTTCAGTTATACCTCCAGCAAACCAGAGTCTGCATTGCACAAATATAGGATTGAGTGTGATTAAGCTATTAAGTATTTTAATTACCTTTTACTGTTCTTTGGATATATTATGTTTTTGAGGAAGCAGAAGCAGAATTGGAGTACCTTGATATTATACAGCTTTATAGAAGAAGCATATGGACTTGGCTTATTCATCATAATTGGCAGAGATTCTGTTGTACAGAATCGTGAAAGAACATCTCAATTTTCTTTGCTATAGTGAATGTCACAGTGAGCACATTTACAGCATGAGTTATGGAGAGAGTGAAAATATTTAAATCTTTATAGCATTTTTATGTTCTCTCTTCCTTTTTGGTAATCAGATCTTGATTAAGAGGTAGAATTAACACCCAGTAGGACATCAGTTTATTGGCTTAAATCTTCTGCTTATCTTTTCCTTGTCCCTAGGACAGATAGAGAATGATTTATGGACTTCATGATTCCGAAACAATAAAAAGTATCTGAATGCATATTTGCTGTTTCCTACAAGCCAATTACATCTTGTTTACAATACGAAATATAAAAGAAACTTGGAAGGGAAAATAAGTAAATTGGTGTCATTTTGTTTTCGTATTCCCTTATTACGTTTTAATTTTCCATTTATAGGGCAGTCATTCCCATGCTCTTCCTCCATCAGTATCCATTTCTTTAGCTACTGAAATTTTGTCACTTCCTCTCTCAGCAGATTTCTTTAGGTGAAGACAACAGTAGGCGTGTTTTGCTCTTTATGGAGTGCTTTTGTCTATACTCTTGGTACTTTTTCACAATCTCTCTTATTTTAAAATAGTTTTATTGAGATATGTTTCATATGCCATAACAGTCACTCATTTAAAGTGTACAGTTCAGGGGTTTTTAGTGTATTCATGGAGTTGTGCAACCATCACCAGAGTCTAATTTTAGAACATTTCAAAATCCCCTAAAGAACTTCTGGTAACCATAAATAGTCATTCCTGTTCCTGTTTCCCTCACCATGATCCCAGCACCAAAGGGCCACTAATCTATTTTCTGTCTCTGTGGATTTACCTATTCTGCACATTTCACATAAATGGAATCATACAGTGTGTGTGGTCTTTTGTCACTGGCCTCTTTACTTAGCAAAATGTTTTCAAGGTTCATCCATAGTGCAGCATGAAGCAGTACTTCATTCCTTTCTATTGTTGAATAATACTCCATTATATAGATATATTGTGGTTTTATGTATCTATTAATTAATTGATGAACATTTGGGTTGCTTCTCCTTTTGGTTTTTATGAATAATGCTGCTGTGAATGTTAGCACAAAAGTTTTTGAATAGGCATAATGTTTAGTCTATTTTTTTTTAAGGATGAGGAAAATCAGACTCTGAGTGTTAGAGCTTAGGCTTCTGATTCCTAATAAATCTCTTTTCCTACTCACTTTATTCCAGAAATTTTAGAAATACAAGTTATTTTTAAAACTCTAGTATCACACATTGCTTCTATTTCTAAACTTGATTTGCATCCAAAATGCAGGAATATGTTTTAAAGTTTTTCTCAAAATATTTTAAATATCTTTGCATCTGCCTATATATCTCTTCATAATCCAAACTGCAGATAGGCAGTGACGCCAACCTTCTAGTAAGTCTTTGGGATACTTTGCCTGCAATATAATCCTTTTAAATAATAAATAATTGTGAAGGAATTCTGTTGAGAGTACTTATGGAATGAACCACCCCTTGTTATGGGCCTTAGAATGCTGAGGAGATGAATGCTGTGCAGAGCGACCTGGCTGTAATAAATCAACCTAACGTAAACTATGTCAAATTAAAATTGAGTGCCTAAATGAGCTGTGATCATAAGTGTGCTGCAGTCTCCAAGTACAGAAACTGCATACAGCCATCTTGTAGCAACCTCCTGGAAAGTCAGTCCTCTGGAAACCAAACCACAGCAGCTGGTTAATGATATTTTCATTTGTACCCTCCTTCAGAGTGCTGGGCTTCCTCACTAGTTTCCTAGTTCTCCCCACATAGTCTGGTTTGTGTCTGCCTTTAGGTTGGCCTTTTGCATACACCTGGCTGTCAGTCAACTCTTAGGCCCATAGAATATGAGCATCAAAAGGCACCATAGAGGGCTCCCCTGGTGGCGCAGTGGTTGAGAGTCCGCCTGCTGATGCAGGGTACACGGGTTTGCGCCCCGGTACGGGAGGATCCCACATGCCGAGGAGTGGCTGGGCCTGTGAGCCATGGCCGCTGAGCCTGCGTGTCCGGAGCCTGTGCTCTGCAACTGGAGAGGCCACAACAGTGAGAGACCCGCGAACCGCAAAAAAAAAAAAAAAAAAAAAAGGCACCATAGAAATTACCTAAATCAATGCTCTCCTTCACCCATCAATACGTTAAAGACAAGAAAAATTAGGTCTGCCAGGGTCAAATAAGCTGATGACCTAAACCCATACTATTCTGGAACTCCTAAATCCGAATCCAGGATAATCCCAATCTAAGAGATGCCGCAAAACCTGAGAACTGCGATGACATTATAAGACATGACATTTGTTCCTTAGCTGTCTGAACAATTCAAGATTAGTTGTGGTTACATCCATTTTATGTGGGAGCACACATGTTTTCATTATCAGTCACACAGCAAGATCAGGACTAAAAAGAAAATGCATGTGAGGTAGTGTTGATTGGTGGATATTAGGCATGGACTGTGTGCCAGGTACTGTGCTGGGTACTGGGGATGCAAAGATAAATAAGGCATGGTCCTGCTCTCAAGAAGTAAGCGCATAGGCTCAATAGTGAAGTAGTGGGATATTCTAGGCACAGAACATAAACCAAGGTATAGAGAAAGAGCTGAGCACTGTGTGTGTGTATGTGTGTGTGTGTGTGTGTGTGTGTGTGTGTGTGTGTGTTGTGTTTAAGACTGATAGCAGCTTAGGGGAAAGAGTGGGTCATATGGAGGCAAACTGAAGTAACCTATCAGTGCTCCTAACAGAACTTTCAGCAATGGTGGGAAAGCTCTATACCTGCGCTGTCCAGTAGGATAACCACTAGCCTCATGTGGTTATTGAGCATTTGAAATGTGGCTGTGTGACTAAGGAACTATATTTTAATTTTCATTTAAATTAATATAAATCTAAGTTGCCACATATGGTTAGTGGTTACTATATTGCATAGCTCAAGTCTAGATAGCCAAGCTAGATGCAATGGAGTTTTCTGGGTTAAAAGCAGAATTATATCCTGTATTCCATCTCTCTATATGCTCCAGACTGATGAGTCAAGGAGATGATAAGGATGTGCTGTGGTGAATGACTTTGACTTTTCACATCTCCTTTTGGTGCCTTAGTTTCCTCATTGTTGAAATGACAGTAATAATGTCCTTCTCATGGATTTTGAGGAAATTAAACGAGATATTATATGTGAAAAAGCTCTGCAAACTTAATATATATGAAAACACTTTCTAAACTGTCTGAAGTTCTAAAACAGTGATTCTCAATGGGGACTTTTGGCACATCTGTGTGTGCTTTTCCCTTATCAGATTGGATAGGGGCAATACTGGCTAACAGGCAGAGCCCAGGAAGGCTAGACGTCCTGCATTGCATGGGACATTCGTGCAAAAAGTAAAAAATTTAAATCTCCCAATGGACATTTACATAGATGAAAAACCTACTTATTATTATTGAGCACATAATTTCCTCCATTTTATATATAAACACAAAGCAATTTTATATGGTTTCAATAAACACTGAATTATCCAGGAGAGTAACTTCCATGTATATTAAAGGAAAAACATACTGAGTCTCATTCAAGAGTTATTTACCATTTCTGAAAATCGACACACAAATGTTAATGTCATTAGTTATATTTGAAACTCTTTAATCAGCCTGTATTTGTGGTGGTTGCATTTATCGTGGTTATATGTGCATGTATGTCTGATTATTTCATTGTCTTCAGTGTAGATAGCCCCCATTCATTTACATACTGAATTGCACATCATATTATTATAAAGTATTTTCCATTTATTTTTCCTTTATGTTATAGCTCAGGTTGTATATTGACTTTTTTGGAAATTATGTGTGTAGCTAGATATGAATATCACTTCAGGACAGTAAAAGACCCATTATTAAATATTTGTTATGAAAAGGTAGCACTCATTCTAATAGGGTTGAGAACCACTGTTTTAAACCAACGTGGCCCTTGTTATCCCTGTTTGCTGTAGTCTCTTAACCCTATCAGAGAAACTTCATGCATGTGAAAACCACAAATTGTTACTTCTGATAGTACACTAGTGATCTCCTTTCCAAGGTGGGGCAATAATTTTGTGGTGGAAGGGAGAAATAGCTGGACAGCCAACCCAGACGGCCTAGGAGGGGCACAGATCTCCCTCTAATATTGTGTGCAAATATGGACAGTGGATTTGTACTTTCTAGCAGCAATTCCTAGACCATGATAGAACATTTCAATAAAGCATAGGGAAAATTAAAAGGAAACAATGAGTATCATGAAACTAGGTAAACTAGTTTATACAATGTACTCATCATCAATTTGGAGTTCCCTTCAGGATTTTCTTCTTCCTAGATCAAGTTTTGCTTCCACGCGATAGTGCTTATATTTAACCTCTATCTTAAAAGCACCTTGGACAGCTTGAAATCCAAACCAAAACAAGGGACAGTCCGAGTGAGATAAACATTTTCTCTTTTCTTATTGTATGATGTCGCTTATATGCAGAATCTAAAAAGAAATGATACAAATGAACTTATTTACAAAACAGAAACACACTCACAGACTTAAAGAAGGAACTTATGGTTACAGGGTGGGGGTGGGGGGGAAGGGTGGGGGGAGGGATAGTTAGGGAGTTTGGGTTTGACAGGTACACAGTGCTATATTTAAAATGGATAACCAGCAAGGACCTACTGTATAGCACAGGGAACTCTGCTCAATATTATGTAGCAGCCTAAATGGGAAAAGAATTTGAAAGAGAATAGGTACATGTATATGTATAACTGAATCACTTTGCTGTACACCTGAAACTATCACAACATTGTTAATCTATACTCCAATATAAAATAGAAAGTTAAAAAAATTTTCTCTTTCCTAATTATTTAAGGGCTGCCTTCAAGTATATCTTTCCTTCCCAAGGACCTGCTCTTTCACTGATGATTAAGATCAAGAAGTTCTACTTCTTCACTGATGATTAAGATCAAGAAGTTCTACTTCGAGTAAACTTCACCCCTGTATACATAGGGCCCTACTTCTGCAAGATTACCTCTACCAGCTAACTCTAGGAAAGGCAATACACTTAGTCTAGAGAGTCACTTATTAGCATGACAAAGTGCCAATTTTAAATAAGAGTAATTAACTTGCCCAAGGTCACAGCTAGGAGGGAGTAGAGCATGAATCAGATAGGGTTGCTGAATTCTAGGCTGATAAACAGCACATTTGTTCTAATAGACAGGGTATCACTTCTGGTTGGTTGATAGCTGTGCCCTGTAGATTGTAAAATAGCTTTAGTACCACTCCTATTCCATCATTATTTCATGATACCTAAAGTATACCAAGTAACTGGAGATTTTCTCACCGGGATAACCCACATCCTTGGCAACTTTGCAGCGTAAAATGGCCAGGTTGACAGGCTTATTTAGAAGTCTACCCGGCCCGTGAATAGCTATTTAGAGCTATAATCTAGACCATCTGTGAAGAAAATCTATGATTAACCACTCCCCTGGATTCAGGGAACAAAAATATGAAGCTGAGGTATGTGTTTGTTAAAATTAAAAATTTAAGTTAAAGTAATTAAAATGCCTAAAACTACTCTAAAATAAGGTCTATTTTTTTAAAAAAAGTAACTAAAATTAAAATTATTTTGAAACTGAAATACTTGTGTGTAAACCAAGGTCTAATATTATTTTCAGGAATTAAATTTTTATTTGAATAACTCAGAAAAGAATTCAATAAGATCTATTATCCTTTTCAATGTTTTTCTTATCTAAGAAAATGTGAATTGTGTTTTTTTCTGTAATAGAATATGCAAAGATTCACTTTATATTTACTTATCAATTTATAATATTCAGATTGCTTTCCTATGCATTAATATTTTTTCAGTTATCAGCAGAGCAGTTTAATATACTGGTTAAAAGTAGGGACTCGGGCTTCCCTGGTGGCGCAGTGGTTTAGAGTCCGCCTGCCGATGCAGGGGACATGGGTTCGTGTCCCGGTCTGGGAAGATCCCACATGCCATGGAGCGGCTGGGCCCGTGAGCTATGGCCGCTGACCCTGCGCGTCCGGAGCCTGTGCTCCGCAACGGGAGAGGCCACAACAGTGAGAGGCCCGCGTACCGCAAAAAAAAAAAAAAAATGTAGGGACTCTAGAACCAGACTACCCGGGGTTTAAATCCCAGCTTCCCAAATTAGTAGCTGTATAATCTTAAGCAAGTTACTTAACTTCTCTATGCTTTACTTTCATCATCCTTATAATGGGCACAGCTCTTGTACCTAATTCAGAGATGCAGAGTTGTTGAATTAATGCTGTAAAGTACTTGAAACAGTAAACACTCAGTGTTAGCTATTGTTAATATTACTATGTCATAACATTCTGAGAACTAGTGGCAAAGTGTCTGAGGGGGTTAATGGTAAGTGGAAGAACCAGGGCAGGAACCTTGGCATTGGAGCACTTAGCATCCCTGCAAGATTATGGTTTGTGGGAGTAGGCTGGACCCAGGCATCTGACAGTATGCAGGGCTCTAAGAGAAGACTAAGTCTGGGAGATTTCAGTGCTGATCTGTACCTGCTTCAATAAGTGAATAAAGCAGGTTATAAAATAAGCTTGAGGATACACTATTACATACTCAGTGCGATCTCAACCATTAAAACTAAACAAAAGACAGCAAGCAAATATGTCAAAATATCAGAAGAGTTTTTCCCCTGAAGATGGGATTATGGGTAACTCTTTGTTTTTATAATTATCTCCACTTTCTAAATATTCTGAATTAAGCAGAGTATTGCTTTGATAATTAGGGAAGAAAAGTTAAAAAAAATAAAACAATCCCAGTAAAAATTGAAATTTGTTTTATCCCAACTGAGTCAAATAATGGAGTGCAACAAAATGTAGGTGAGGAAAAAAGATTAAAATCAAAATGTTCATTTTAGAGGGCTTTTGTTATCTGAATTAAAGCAAGAACTGCCAGACCCACACTTCATTTTATGAATTTGGCATTTCAGATAAAAATTAAGCACATGTTAATCAACGAGCACAGCAGTTAATAAATCCTTCTAACACAATCAGGCAGGTTTGTCTTTTCTGGATCGAAGGAACAGCTAAGTTTTTTTCCACAAGAGGGCGGTAACTGCTCAGGATTTCTTCAAAAGGGCCTGAAGGACCCAGGAACTGTAAGCAAAGCAGTGACGCAAATAAAACAACTTTTTCTCATTGAAGAATAAGGAGCCGCACGCGTGAGGCGGCTGAAAGGACCAATGCTGACACACTCACTCACACGCAACAACTTTTAGCAGGACTGAAAGAGGAACTAGTTCACAGGCTCATTTAAAATTACTTAAATTATGTTCAGTGGACGTCATTTATACAGGTGTAAATTTTTTACGACCGTTCACATCAGATATTGTTTAATCTGGTGGTGAAAGTGAACCAGCATTTTATTCTTTAAGGAAATTGTAGAAACTCACAGACATTCCTTGGAGCACATGATTCCACGCCGGATCCCCGTCTCCAGAATATACATCAAAGCAAGTGGGTTCCCTGGAAGCAAATGGGGTCTCTGCAGAAAATGCTTGGGAGCGTGAGGGGTCGGGGGTATTATACATACATGTATGTGCTTTGCTGAAGTTATGTGTGCTTTGCTGAAGTTGAAGACTAGTTTTCTCTCTAGCAGGTCATTGGTGTCTTCTTGCAATTATTCTTATTCCTGGATCGGGTCTTGATATTGCAGACATTTCTGGACCTTAGTATTCTGTATCTTCTTGGACTTTTCAGAACCCTCCCTTCCGAGTGCACGTGTCTCCCAGGAGACCTCAGTACGTATTCTGCAGTTGTGCACAGGACTGCCATGCAGCTACTTTGAAGATCGCCCGGTGGTGGTGATGGTGGGTGGGGATCCTGCCTTGACGTTCGAGGTCTTTTTGGTAGTAGATCCAACGGGGCAGTCTACACCGAGGGTCGCTTCCCTCTCGTGTTTTGCGTTGACCTCGGCTGGGAGAGCGCCGACAGCAGGATCCCCCAGCGCTCTTCCCCACCCAGCATTGTTGGCCCCTCGCTACCCCAACCCTTCCCAAGTAGTCTCGTTAATTCCCGGTCAGCAGAAGCGGCCAAGAGTCGCGTTCCCATCCCGCCGCGTTTACGGGTTGCAAAGATGCAGACAGCCGTGCTCTCCCTCCTCGCCGGTTCTCCTTCTCTGACACTGGGTTGTTCCAAGGTATCGTGGACATTCTTCTTTCTCCCTTGAATTGCCACTTAGCTGCCCTCTAGACCCCTCTTTTAACATGAACGTAAACCCAGCCGGCCTCTGGGTTCAGCCCGAACAGGCCCCACTCGTCGGCGGAAGTGGAGTTATTAAAGAAGTCATCCAGACGGTACAAGCAAACACATTTTCTAGTGGGTTTTGGCCTGAAACACACAAAATTCCCTTCATCCCCTCCTCCCTCCTTCTGCGAATATAGAATTGGCTTCCTGTGGCTACACTTGAGTATCCCGACCTTTTAACGTTAATATATCTGGGGAATAATAGTTATCACCCGTCCACGACAGAGTGCTGAATTTAGGTACACTTAGCTGAGATTTCATTTGCATTCCTTCTGTGAATTACTCTGAATTTAGTGGCTGCTCCTTCATTTTAAAACAGAAGTACCAACGCACTAGGCGTTTGAGTCCAGGGTTAGATCGAGGGTAAGGTGGGCAAGTGCGTGGCGCAGGCTGAGTAATAGTAGGAGCGGGCTAAAAACAGTAACTTGAGAACTGAGGCCCTTGTTTGCAGGCTTAAAGAAAGTCAAGGGGTGGAGAGGGGTGCGTCGCCTTCCTCACCCCTACCCTTTTTAGCCCTTTTTGAAACCTCAGAATTTGCCAAACCGCTTTCATTTGTTTTTCAATTAAAATGCAAATCATTCGCCTTCAAACACTGTCCCCCCCAAATATATATATGTATTGTTCAGAGACGCGGGGGGCGGGGGGCGTCGCGACCACGTGTGACACGTTCCATTCCTAGGGGTTGCTTAGAAATGTCGGACTTTATTAGGTCGTGGGCAGAAGCGCGCGCGGGTTCTGGGGGTTCCCCGAGGGAGAGAAGTCCGGACTCTCTAGGGCGTGTGTATGCAGTGTGTAAGATGGCCCCGACTGAAAACCGGCCTCCCGCATCCGCGTCGGGATCTGCTCCTCCAGGACGCTGTCCTGAAGGAGGTTTTAGCTCTGGAGGGACAGGGCTATCTTTCCCCGCGAGAGACTGGGGCAGCCCACCCCCTTCGAGGACGCCCCTCGCTCTCCCGGCTCCCAGCTGGAGACAGACGGAGCAGATCGATGATGACCACCAACACACCAGGCAAGAGGCACCGGCCTTCCTTCAGCGCCTCGCAGCGTGCGTCTGGAATACACGCTGCCCCAAGCGGGATTCAGGCACCCGGGGTTCACGCCCCGGGGATCGAGGTACACAGACCCCAGATTTTTTTTACTGTCACAATTAAGAACAATGCTGCTATTTTAATTCCCCAATGTGAATGATAAGTAAAAGCAAACGATTGAGACTTCTTACCCGTACCCAGTTTTGCAACTATTTACCGGTGGCAATTAACCCGGAGTTGGGTGGAGTTGAATCAATCTCTCCTGGTGTCGGTCTGTCTCTTTGATTTTGCTCTGTCTCGACCTCACCCACCACAAATCTGATACTAAATTTACAATAGGAAAATGCTCAGTTCTTTCCCAGGTCACACTATTTACATGAAATAAAGGGGAGTAGCTTTTAAAAATTGGAATCTTTGGGAATCACTGGCCTCCTTCCCTCTCCATTCCTACCTAGTCCTTGAGAATGCTGTGAGGAATGCCGGGGATATGAGGAGGTCGCTGGTGGCCAAGGCGCGCGGTCCAGGCGGAAGGTTGTGTGCCACCTCCGTATTGGAGACTCCCGAGGCGAGAAAAAGTTTCGTTTTCAACGAATCGAGAAGCAGAGGACCCCAACACTCGGGGCAGGGCCGGGCTACACGCTCCACTCTCCTGCAGCAGTCTCCTGGCCTGTCGACGGGGCACGGCGCTGGGGTTTTAGACCCATAGCCCAGCAAAACATCCTCGCGGGGAAATACAGACAGCCCCCTCATCATCTCTATTCTTGCTCTCCTCAGAATAATTCACATTGAGGAAAGACTTCACCTTCCCCGGAGTCAGATTCTAAGGTCTATGAGGTGATGGGTTTAGCCCAGTCTTGAAGTTAATGAAAAAGTATCGGGAAGCAAGAAGGGAACTTTACTTTTATCTCAGAAGTGAATAATAAAAGTGGCAAAAGATAAACAAAAACCCCTCAAGCTCAAGCTCAAGTTGCCACCCTTAAAAGACCAGTGCGTCAGAAATGAAGGTTATCAAAGCGGAATAATCCCTCTGGCTTTTGGTGCTTGGATGCAAATGAGTGCTTTTGGCACTCATAGCCAAACTCCAACCATGGGTGGTGCCGCTGGAATTTTATTCCTTTATTTATTATAGCTGTTTATTTCTATTTTCTGCGAATTAAGTTTGGACTTAATGTTCTCATCGAAATTACTCTAGCCACCATCCCTCAATGGTGTGTTACTTTAATATCTTGAAATCTCTAAATTGTTCAAGGGTCCTCCTCCCCGTCTACACAGCTCAACCCTGCTGGAAATGTAAAGATCTCCAGGGATGGAAGAAATTGAGAGGAAATAAGGGAAACCACCCTCCAACTCAAACCCTAGACATCCCATCACCACAGCGCAGAAGCCGGAACATCTCCATCTCCCGAAACAACCCTGGCCTTGAGAGGAGGAGTAAGAGTTTCGGCGACGGTTTTCAAAAACTTACAGTGGATCGGGGGGAGGGGGGGAGGGTGTAACCAGGTACTTCTGTATCTAAAGACTCCACCTCAATTTTGGTGATTCTGCCCCCGTAAAACTCAAAACAAATAATAATCACAGGGGAGCAAAGTTAAAAAAGTTCACAGCTCTAAGGTCGAAACATCACACGAGGAATAAATATTCCCAATAAGCTGATTCCGTTCCCTGCGAATTGAGTAAACCTATAAATGATAACATCGTGTGGGGGGGCGGGGGGGACCCAGGAATGAAAAGAAAATGAAGGAGAAGGAACAGCGAAGGAGAGCGGGAGGTGGCAAAGACGGAAAAGGACGATGCTTCGGCCTACAAGAGGATTAAGGACATCTATAAGGCTTAAGGAGCAACAAATTAATTTACACAATCCTGGGAGAGCCCAGATGGCCTTTAATTAATCCCTTCAAAAGAAGGAGCCAGGCCAGGGCTACGCCGGCTGCCTGCTCCATTAGCTCCATTTTACAAGAGACCAGACTCCGTTCGAGGTGAGGCGTCGCGAGCTAGTGCGGAGAAGGGGGGTAGGGTGACGCGAGCAGGCCAGGGGGAGGCGAGGGAAGAATATGAACTGCTTTTCCATAAAAGGGTTGGGTTTCCATTATTCTTCTCTTTAAAAAGTAATACCCTCTTCATTTCTGCTCCCCCCTCCCCTTTCCCGTTTTATTTAACACAATTAATTGAGGCGTCCACTGGGCCAGCGGCCGAACCTCACCACTCGCCAGGCCCTGCCTCCGGGCCCCACCCACAGGAGGGATGGAAGTGGGAGGGGCGGTGGGATGGAAGTGGGAGGGGGCGGGAACGAGGCGGGTGCGGCCCAACGGCTCGTCCTCCTAAGCCAATCAGAAGGCGCGGCGCTCCCGAGTGGGCGCGACCCGGAGGCGACGCGAGGCCCAAGGCTGAGTGCTATTGGAGACGGTGGTTACGCCCCCCGGCCTGCACCCCGCTCCTCGGCCCCGCCCTTGCCGGCCGCCTCGGAGTGACGTCCTTCAAAGTTCTCATTTTGGACCCCCATTTCCCCCTCCCTCTCGTCCCCCAGCTAAAGAGGGGTAGGGAGTGATGCAAATGTTTTATTACCTTTGAGAGCTTCATCTGAACTGTCAGGCCCGAAGGGAAAAGGAGAGGAGAGAGAGAGTGGAAGAGCCGCGGAGAGGGTCAGCTTGGCCAGAGGACAGGACTTAGAAGAGCGAAGCCTGTAGAGCCGCGAAGAAAATGCGAGAGAGGAGAGGCAAAGGCGGAGAGTGAGAGGAAGAGAGGGCGCTGGGGGTGGGGGGTGGGGCCGGGGTCGCCAGGCCCGTTTTCAGAAGTGGACAGACGAGTGGAGCTGTAACCGAAGCCGTCAGACTTTTCACTTAGTCTGTTTTTCCGTGTTTTTCTCGCCCTTTTTCTTTTCAATATTGCAACTCTAGTGCCCCGTGGCCCAGAGGGGAAGGCAGGTCGGCGCGCCGAATCCGGGAGCCGCAGGGATTGGTGGCACTGCCCTTTCTGGCACAGAAGCCTCGGGCAGCGCTGGCGGAGGAAGCCCGCCCAGAGGCCAAATCCTCCCGCGGGCTGGATGCTCTCTCTCCCTTCGCGCTCCGAGCGCTGAGTGCGAATCAACCTCGTGGCCTGAAGAGCAGGGCATCCAAGTAAGATTGGACGAGCTCATCGGGCGGAACCCGGCATCCTTTGAACCTCCCCAAAGAAAAAGAGCCAGCCCCCACTCTCCCACATCAAAGCGGAGATTCGGTGACTCTTAACTTTGTTACAAGCTCTCTGGGGCCGGCTGGGGTTTTGTTTTGCTTATTTCCAAGAGGGAGAAGATGAGAAGTAGCGCACTTTGAGCGGCGAGGAAAAAGTGAGGAAGAGAGAAGAGCCCGGGATTGAATCCGGGACTCTAAGAGGGAAAAGACAGCCCAAACCACCTGGACTCTCGCTGGTCTCGGCGAGCCACCGCCTCTTGACTGGTGTGTTTGGACATTTCTGCTGCGCAGTTACGAGAGCAACTCTCAGCGGCTGCATTCTTGGCCCAGTTGGCAGGTCGCCTCCTGGTGTGCGGAGCGACTCCTCGCTCGCGCCCTCGGCGCTTCTAGCTCTCCTGAGCCCCTCCGGGGGCACCGGCCGGCGTTCCCGCTGCGTGGCTGCGGGCTCCGGCCTGATCGTGGGATGTTAGCGGTGGGGGCGATGGAGGGCACCCGGCAGAGCGCGTTCCTGCTCAGCAGCCCGCCCCTGGCCGCCCTGCACAGCATGGCAGAAATGAAGACCCCGCTGTACCCCGCCGCGTACCCCGCGCTGCCCGCCGGCCCCCCCTCCTCCTCGTCCTCCTCGTCCTCCTCGTCATCACCCTCCCCGCCTTTGGGCTCCCACAACCCAGGCAGCCTGAAGCCCCCGGCCGCGGGGGGGCTCTCATCCCTGGGCAGCCCCCCGCAGCAACTCTCGGCCGCCACCCCACATGGCATCAACGACATCCTGAGCCGGCCTTCCATGCCCGTGGCCTCAGGGGCAGCCCTGCCCTCCGCCTCGCCCTCCGGTTCCTCCTCCTCTTCCTCGTCCACCTCCGCTTCCTCCGCTTCGGCCGCCGCGGCCGCAGCTGCGGCCGCTGCCGCCGCCGCCTCAACCCCAGCGGGGCTGCTGGCCGGCCTGCCCCGTTTCAGCAGCCTGAGCCCGCCACCGCCGCCGCCCGGGCTCTACTTCAGCCCCAGCGCCGCGGCCGTGGCCGCCGTGGGTCGGTACCCCAAGCCGCTAGCCGAGCTGCCCGGCCGGACGCCTATCTTCTGGCCAGGAGTGATGCAGAGCCCGCCCTGGAGGGACGCACGCCTGGCCTGCACTCCTCGTGAGTACAATTGACTGCGCCCAGTTGTGCTTGTTCTGCCCGCTCTCAGGTCATGGCCCCTGATGTGCATGCCGAGTCCACCCTCTTGCCTGCCGAGTAGTTTGGCAGCGCCAGAATCGCACGAGTTAGGGCCAGGGCGTTCAGCGAGGAACTCTCGCTGTCCTGAGCTCCATGGTTGCGTCCAAGCGCCCCCCTCTCCCCAAGCCTTGGGCACGCCTTGCGGAACGGGTGTGCATGCGTCTCCACGGAACACAATGTGGTGCGGGGCGTGTCTCATCCGAGGCCCTGGCTGCTCCCGGAACAGCCCGGCCAGAACCGCATGCCCGTCCTGGGTTAAAGAGGTGGGGAGGGCAGGAGGGGCTACTGTGCTCCAGCCCGCACCCCAGCTTTCCAGTGTCCCATGCCGAAGTCCCACTCGACCTTCGCCAGCCTGACTGGCCTCCTCTCTACGAACCGGTGGGGACCGGCAGCGACGAGCCCTCCACAGCCCTGAGCCGAACGCATGTGTTTGCATGTACATCTCGGTCCAGGGTGTCCGCACCTCACCTCGTCGCCCTCACCACCGCCCCCCTCGCCCCCCGAGTACGCTCAGCCCAGGTGAGCCCACTGAAGAGAGGCCCGCGGCCCGTGGAGGAGGGCAAGCACCACTTCGGGCCGCTCCCCACCTCTGGGCCCTCGCTTTTCCACCTGCCTCGGCCCCGGACATATTGAGGGGCATCGTGGCTCTCAACATCCTAATATGAGAAAGAACCGGAGGAAGAACGAGACAGGACAAAGACGGGGGGAAATGCAACATCCCGCAAAGATCTTGCTCGAAACTGAGTTACCCCAGGATCCCCCTAATCTTATAGGTAGTTGGCCAGCGCGCCACGGAAGCTCCCATACTCCCAGGTGGCATTTAGGGGCCAGTCCCCTGTCCTTTTCTCGCTCTGTTCTTTGCTTTTGACCGAGTCCCCGAAGTTTCTTCTGTCTCCTGATCTCTTTCGTGTGGCTGAGCGGCAGTAACTGAGGGAAGCTGGGGGAGCCAAGCGGAGGCTCCCTTCGGAAGCCTCGGGACTGGGGCGGCCGGGGCAGGGGCGGCTGTCGGGGAGACGTTATTGTATTCGTTTGGATGGCCACGTAGGGACCGCCAACAAAGGCGGCGTCCCCTCCCGCTCGGCCGCAGCGGCGTTCGACGGGGGGGCGATTTAACTCTCTTGTGTTCCAAAAACAAGGCGCTCTTTGTTGCGCGAGCACAGGTTAGGAAAGCGGTCAAGGAACAAAACTAGTCACCCCCATGCAAAGGCCCCGGGACCGAACGAGCCCCAACTAGACGAGGCGGCGAGAGGGGACTTTCCCACACCCCCTCCCCCCCTGTACCCACACGCCTCAATTTACTGGGCCTAGAGATTGGGCCTCGGCAAACTTCAGCAGTGCGCTCCCTCTGTTGGACGTCGTTGGGCAGAAGGTTATTTACTGCGGCTCCAAACACACGCGCTTTTAAAAAACAGGTGGGTGTAAGAAGGCAAAGCGAGAAGCGCGGTGGGACTGCAAGCACCACGGCACTTCTCGTGCCCGCCGCGGAATACACTTGCCTTTCCCACCACAACGTTGTTTCTGGAGTTCGTCTCTTCTCAGCGGAGCCGCTCGTAACTGGTTGTTTCCCCCCTTCCTTTCTTTTTTTAATCTGTTCTCGTAGATCAAGGATCCATTTTGTTGGACAAAGATGGGAAGAGAAAACACACGAGACCCACGTTCTCGGGCCAGCAGATCTTCGCCCTGGAGAAGACTTTCGAACAAACGAAATACTTGGCGGGGCCCGAGAGGGCTCGCTTGGCCTATTCGTTGGGGATGACGGAGAGTCAGGTCAAGGTGAGTGGACCTTGCAAACCTCGAGGGAGAGCTCTCCCATGTACGTCATGCGCGCGCGTGTGCGCGCACACACACACACAAACACCCCAAACTAACAAACTAACAAACGGCCGCCCGAGGGTGCAGTCCGAGAAGCAAGGGGAGCGATGAGATCAGCGAAGGGGGTGGAGGGGGAGGTTACAAAGGCTCTGGGATCTCTCGGGCGGGCAAACTGTTGATGAACAAAAGGAATCAAGCCTCCGCCTTTGAAATTAGGTTCATCTAGATAGCAGCATGTGCTGGGGGAACTCGCCATTATTAGAGAATAAAAGCATTACGGAAATATCAGCCCTGAGAATAGACCAGGCTAGTTAGATAGCTTCTATGTATTCTATTTGTAAGGATATTCAAGCTTTTGTTTGTCAACTCAGGCTCCACTAGTTATATAATTCCCTAATGTAGATCAGCATTATAGTGCTACTGTATTAACTTGCAGGTTAAAAAAACCCCAATAAATCCACAAGATCTAACCACTTAGCATGGATGCATCTGCTTTTAGCTTACCTGAGGCAGCCACTTTGGAATAGTACTTTTCCAAATGAAATGACAAGATTATTACTGTATTATGAAATATAAGTTTATCAATAGATGTAAGATGTTTTACTGTTTATGACAACAAATTATAATTAAAATGTCACTTACCTTATAATTGAGTTGTATGGTGTATTTCCAGGGAATCAAATTGGAGAAATCTTTCCCTGAAATATAAAGGGATTGAAACAGCTAGGTACTTTAAATCTAGTGGTTTCCTATATTTCTGGTATTCTCTTTTGTTCTTCTTTTTCATTATATATATGTATGTATATATATATTTTTTGGTGTGTGTATGTGTGTTTAAGTCTGTTTCCGTTAGTTATATTGTTGCTTTTAAAATTAAGTAGGGATAACGTTAGCCATATCTGCTGGTCAGAGAGTATCTCCCCACAGATAAGCACCATAAAATGCATTTCAGGAGTGATTTTGTATGTTACCATTAGAGTACCATCACAGTTAAAATTAT
The DNA here is from genome assembly GCF_005190385.1 of Monodon monoceros. Lineage (NCBI taxonomy): Eukaryota > Metazoa > Chordata > Mammalia > Artiodactyla > Monodontidae > Monodon > Monodon monoceros. The sequence continues at coordinate 38,482,291 of NW_021703777.1, forward strand.
TTTTGCAGCGATTGGTACAGAGCCTACCACAGTAATCTGGAGGTCTTCATTTGTCACCATAAATATGTCGGTGTGGCTAGAAGTGAATTATTATAGCTGTATAAAGAAACTAAAAATCACTTTCTTAACAATTTTGATTCTCTAGATAAATACAAAACGGATGAGAAAATGGATGAGAAGCATAAAGAGAGGATGATTCAATATGTTTGGGAAATTGGTTGCTATTGCTGATGCTTTAGGTTAAAATATATGTATGAAACACGATGTCAAACATCATGAATAGGTTTAAAATATTTGTATAAAAATGAATGTCTTAGGGAGGGACAATATTAAAATAATATGTGAAAGATTAGGCATGCTAATAGTGGGAAGTAATGTAACTGGCAAAATTTCACTTAAAAAAATAACTGATGAAAATTCTTACTTTGACTTCGGTTTTATGAAAAACATTAAACCAGAGAGACAGAGAAAGACACACAAACTACTATGATGATTTCAACTTTTAAATATTAAATATTTTCATGCATTTATGTTGGTTATTATTACTGATTTGAGGTTTCTGTTTTAGCAGATTTTTTTTAAACTTTACATCATACATTACAAGTGTAAATGGGGAGGGGAGTGTTTACCTACCATATTTGTGTGTATTCAGACCTGAAATAAGTGAAACAGACAAATACCCCAAAGTGAAAAGAACAGAGGTAATTGGGGTAAATGCTGTGTCTTCTCCCACAAATCACACTAAAAAGCCAGTACACTTCAGATTGCTTGAAATACCTTAATCTAAGAAAGTTAAAAACGAATAGAATCGCAGTCATTATGAGGCAACTTTACGAAAGGGAAAAGTTTTCTACTTCAAACGAGAAAGTAGGCAAGCGAACTCTTTTAGGGAAACTCATTTTAAGTTTCCAAGTTTTTTTCTTTTCTGAGAAATCACTCACTGACAACCTCAATACTCTTGTGTTACCATCACTATGGCAACGGCAGTCAGTTTGTTGGTGCCTGATACTCGGAGGAAGCTGGGGCAGTGGAGACCGACTTCAACGGCCCAGACCTGGGAGGACTCTGCGGGAGGGTGTCAAGACGTCAGGGGCCCGCAGGAGCGACTGCGGGATGCGGAAGAGAAGGCATTGCCTGGCTCTGCTCACCTTAAATTCCTTCCGCCCCTGTCGCCCCTCTTCTCCGCTTTCTCGACCCCCAGGTTTGGTTCCAGAACCGCCGGACCAAGTGGAGGAAGAAGCACGCAGCCGAGATGGCCACGGCCAAGAAGAAGCAGGACTCGGAAACCGAGCGGCTGAAAGGGGCCTCGGAGAACGAGGAGGAGGACGACGACTATAACAAGCCCCTGGACCCCAACTCGGACGACGAGAAAATCACGCAGCTGCTGAAGAAGCACAAGTCCGGCAGCGGCGGCGGCGGCCTCCTGCTGCACGCGTCCGAGAACGAGAGCTCGTCCTGAGCGCCCGCCGCCCGCCCGGCCTCCGGCCACTCCGCGGCGGTCGCGGGGACCGCGCATCCCGTCTTCCCGCTCCTCGGGGCCCGGAGGACACGGCCCCGCCTGCCGGGGGCCCTTTGCTATTTTCTAAGATGTACATATCTATTTTTTTAACCTAGAAGTTGAGCGGGTCAGGGGAGAGAGACTCGGAGGATGATGAGAAGGCAGAGAAGGCCACGAAATACACCGCAAGACTAACGCAACAGACGCCGCAGCTGGGCCACCCTACCGCCCCGCTCGGTGTCCTAGTCGCGTCCCCCCTCCCGTGTCCCCCCCGCGCCCCCGCCCCCGCCTCTGTCTTGCGGCCGCTGGCCAGGGCGGGGGCGCTGAGAGGGCCTCTGAACCCGTCGACACCCACCGCGCGGGGGACCTCGGAGCCACGCGGGCGGGCGGCCGGCCGCCACAGATGGGAAGAGGGATGTTTCTCCCGCACAAACTGCTCTGCCGACTAAAGTGGCCTGTTGAAGGCTCTTTGTAAATAAATCGTGAGTCTCACTGACTAGAAGTTACTCTATTGTGAATATTTAAAATGTAAAATGCTTTTTTGAATTTGGTGTAAAAAGATGGACCTCCTTCTTTCTGCGACCCTTCCCCTTTTAAGAGCTATTCAAACCACGTTCCCCTTAACTGGAGAAGCGTAGTAAAGAATGCTCTCATCCTCTCTCGCCCGCTCCCCTCCTGGGTTTGGATTTGATCAATCCCATTTCCCCTTCATCCCTCTCGCTCTTCCCGGACCACCCCTGGCTCTGCACCCGGCTCCCGCCTCCAGGACTTGAAGTAGAACACTTGGAACCAGGACGGGCCTCAGACCTGCCTCTCTGTTTCTCTCCGAAATTGCACAGTCGTTTGTTGCTATTTATTAGTGATTTAAAGAAGGTGTTGGGGAGGGAGGGGCTACAATAGCTTGTATTTAATTTAACTCCTTTCTGATAAAAATGCGTGTTAAAGTAGATGGTGGGAATTGTTACAACTGCTCTGGGTCAGAAACATAAAAATCCATTTAGTTGCTGTAATTGAATTTGAAGTGTTTTGTATCATAAGAATACTATAGACTATGTAAATTGTTTTCTTTTTTAAGCTAACGGTGATATATTAGCATCTTTAACTTTTATTAATTTATATAAGGAATTCGGTTTGTAAAGAGAAGAAAACCCCCTTTGCAAGACCAGTTAAATGTAATGCACTTTCTGTTTCAAAGGATAAATCAAATTAAAAAACAGTTGAAGACGTCTGTTGCCTTGAATGAAAGGGTATAGATCATTTGATCTCATCAGAGATCTCAAATAAAAGTCAAAACCACAAGCACTTTATATTGGTTTCTTGGGTAAAATAGCTGTTACATGATTATTATTTTGGAAGAGTGGGGTCACATCTCCTGGCTTGGGAAGATAAATGCAGCCCCACTCATTGGGCTTCTTGGAGAGACTTGTCTAGCAGGCTGCCTCTGCTGTCTGTGTTGTCTAATTTTTTCCTGATGGCTTTTTCCTTTGCTAGGAAGTCCCCGGGGGTTTTGGAGGAGACCTCATTTCCATACATCCAAGATAGCTTCTCAATTCAGCCCTAGCTCACTTAGCTGAGAGGAGGCAGCGGAACCTGCTGTCAGCGCCGCACGACTGTTGGATGCTAACATTTTCTCCCCAGTAGCCTGTAAGAATACAGAAGTTGGTGGAAAGCTGGGAAACCGGATTTTGCTAAACATTACAATAAAGAAGGATACATTTAAAGAAAGCTGCTTATAACTGATGTGAAACTCTCTAGGATTAAGGAAGCAATGTCACAGCTTCTGCAGCTGAATTGCCAAAAAAAAAAAAAAAAAAGATTGGGAATCCCAGGGAGAGAGCTGTATCACTGTCTTGGAATCTTTTTATTTTCAGACACTCAGTTATAGGCTCAGTGAAATATAGTTATCCCCTTAGTGTTTCAGGTTAATGAGCTTGTGTTCAAAGGGAGAAAATCAATATAATTCAATAGATTCTTCAGGCTAGTGTTAGGTAAAGAAAGTGTGGGTCTGTTTTGTTCCCTTGAAAATAAAAAACAGTGAAAACTGGGAATGAAATTGCCTGAAGGAAATTATTGTAGAATACATTCCTGATGGCATGGTTTAATGGAAAAAAGGATACAAATATGCCTTATTTCTTTTCTCTAGTTTGTGAAGTTCCCAGTAAGTTTTAAACTTCTGAATTTCTGTGTTCTTAGCAAGACTAAGGTGTGTGTCCTACAAAGAGGCAGCTATTTCAAAAGAGGCTTTGCTGTGCTGGGGTGATATAATTTAAATCCTAAAAAATAAGATCTTTCTTTTCCCTTCCCTCCCTCCCTCCCTCATCTTTTTCTTTATGAAAGAACCTGGGTGTGGGGCAAGTCTGTTATCTTAAAGCACCACTTTATTATTTGTTATTTTGCAATAAATGAGTCTCTTATCTACTTTATTTACTTATTTTTACCTTTACCATCCCTCTTCTGTCTTGAAAAGCCAAGCAACTTTTTATTTATTCCTTCTTCCTAAGAAAGCAAAAATCCACAAGATAATTAGAAATGCTATTCTTGAAATATAATAATAAAAACTACTACTATACCAGTAGTAGTAGTAATATAGTCATATCACTGATAGAAACTTGGAACTAAGATTGAAGCTTTTTCTCAAGAAGTAAATAGGGTTATAATATTTATCCTGAGTTAGATATGTGGGAAGACACCTCTTTTAGTTCCTTTAGGAAGCATTCTCTCTGAGCTCCTTACATTTAGAGCATCGGAGAAGTGTGAAAGTTTGTGGCCTGGCCTCCATCCTACAGGCAAATACGCAGAAGGCAGACAGAGTCTGCGTGATTGCCAGCCTGAGCACAGAAGTGCTCTGAGTTGTGTGGGCAGTAGCCAGAGGTGGGCTCTGGGGCCATGCTGCACTGGCATTTGTTCCTTTATTCCAGGGGACTGCAGCAGTGACTCGAGTTTCCAGTTAATTTACTTCCACCCAGGATTCCAGCTGGCCACCAGTTGCAACTGGCCCTGCAAAACTGGGAGTGAGCGAGAAGTGGGTGGAGGGCACCTTACTTAGGTGTCCTTTATCCTGGTTGGTTTGGTTTAGTTCCATGTATGCACAACAGGAATGTTTTTCCTAAGAGTTAGCACGGTGGAGAAGCTGATGAAACACTCTACAGCTCAAGCAAGGGAGAGTAAGAGTTATCTTTCATTATGGTTCAAAAACTTTATGACATTAACCAGCCCTAAGCATCTGATTGAGCCTGCCAATCAGTCATTACAGCTAAAGGGGGTCACGATTTAAAAACAAAGAGTAAGGGCAAGTGACCTCATATACCACTGCTTTTATTTTAACAATTTCCCCAGTTTCATTAAGATATAATTGACAAATAATATTGTGTAAGTGTAAGGTGTACAACATAATGATTTGATATACATATATATTGCAAAATGATCACCACAATAAATCTAGTTAATATTCATCAAATCACACAGTTACAATTTTTCTTCCTTATGATGAAAACTTTTAAGATCTACTCTCTTACTAACTCTTAAATACACAATACAGTATTGTTAACCATAGTCCCCAGGCCGTACATTACATCCCCAGATGTTTTCTACCTTTTGACCACCTTCACCCATTTCCCCCTGCCCCCCACTTGACCTCTGCTTTTAAAAATGCTTACGGGTAACAAAGTGTCAACATGGAAAACAAAATGAGAAAAACAAGGGTTTTGTGTGTGTGGTGAAAGGAAGGTAAAACTGCTTTTTCATTTTTGTTTTATAGTGTGTATGTGTCTTCTCCTGTAAAGGGAAAGCCAGTGATACAGAGGGATACAGAGTGGAAGGGAAGGGCCCTGTTTGTGTCTCTCAGATGTCCCAGCAGCATTCACAATTTGAGGCTCCTACACAGTTATTTTCCCAGTCCCCAAATTCCAAGCTCAGTTCTTTGGTTCACATTCAGAGGATTCTGTAACTTAAAGCTCTATACCTTCTTTCCTAGAAGTTGTGGTTTGTTGAGTGGCTTCCCAAGCTTGTGAGCACTGTAATCCACTTTTCCTTTCTCTACTTGGGAGATGGTGGGAAGAGAAGGAACCAAAAATGTTTCCTTCTTCTCTGGAAAGATGTGCACCCCTCACCACTCAGTGTACAGGCAATCTGGACTGGAGGCCAGCTCTTCTTGTAAATATAGTATCTGGCAACAGAGTCAGAGGGTGCCTTTGAAAACTTTTGGAGCCTAATGTCATGTACATGAGTGTGTTATTAGACCAGCATCAGCTTGGGTTGATCTATACCGTCTTGTCCTTTAAGCTGGTCATCAGGGGCGCACACACACACACGCACACACACACACACACACACGCACACACACACACAGGAGAGGTGAAATTCCACTTGGTAACTCCTAGCACTGAATAGCTTAAAAAAGACAGTGACTCTTTCGTCAATCATTGACAGTAGGATCGGGTAATAACAACACAGGTAAGCAGCAAATTTCATCTAGAAACTCGATTTTAGGCTAATCTGAGCAGATTTCTGCACTAAATTTCCTCCCTCTTACCACACAGATACATGCGAAAAGTATTCTTCTCCCTTCCTCAGTATGACTCTTTAAAAAAGTCAGCTCCTCACTATATTTCCTTTTTTGACAGGAAAGCGTGTATTTTGATCTAAAGCATTTAGGCTCCAGCTTCAGAGAGAAATATTCTCCCTAATGTAGCCCTTTTAAAGATCTGCAGAAATCACAATAATATAAACCCCACATCTATCAATGTAAAATATGACTGGCGAGTAGAGTGATGGTGTGAGTTGGATGACAAAAGGGCTGGGATATTTTCCTGAATTTTAGCCTTCAGCATTCTATAAATTAGCTTGGGATGTTCCACAAACTGGAAAGTTTTCCTGAGAGCCTCAGTTTCACTCTCGGGTCTTCTTCTTTAATCCAACAGATCATTCACCTCAAGGATGAAATGTCTAGATATGCATCATTTATTTTCTGGTCTGGACCAGACATTTCCATTGAATACCACACTTGGAAAAAGGAAAGCATAATATCTCTTTGGGGTTTTATATCTACTGGAGGCTGGCGAGAATTCTGATAGAAGCCTCATCCAGGGCTTCTATATTAGTATACTCTAATAAGGGCTAGTTTGGATGAAGATACATTCTAAGGTGAATCCCTTCCTCATTACATGAAAAGAAAGAATTTTTAGTACACAATTTAAATGGGTGCATATTATTTTTGTAGAGGAATCCTACCACCTCCCTAACGTTACTGCCTATGTCTACCTTGGCGAAGCTAAAGGAAATCTTGAGAAACAAATATCTTATATAATTGGTTATTACAAGGGAGACAGAGATATCAAGTTGAGAAAGAAAACCAGCACACCTCTATAATATAGTTTTATTTCCTAACAAAATTCTGAAGGTGCATACATTCTGAAAAAACTATCAATCGTCAGTATGTTGTTTGGGATCAATCTGCTTGTATAGACCACAGAAAAGCAAGGTTGCTGAAAATACATTAACCTAGTTATTACCAGATGGTCTAACCACCTTCAAACAAAGGCAACCAACAAGTTTTCATGCCTCCAATCTGAGCCTCGTATGTGGATCCACGGTTTGCAGTAATTCCTCTAGTCATCATCCGCAGCTTGGACCCTTGTGCTTGATGCTATGGCTCAGCTCTTTAACAGAATTCTGTAAACTTTTTTTTTTATCCTGGATTTTTCTTCTTCCCTCTCTGAGTTCTTCACTTTGGTCTATAAAGATCTGTCTAATTTTCTCCCAAATCCAAATGGCCCCAAGTGAATAAGAGGGTCTGAGAAATCTTTTATCTTTGCCATAACCAGGAGAGCACACCGTGGTTGAGAGCACGACTGTGCAGCCAGATTATCTGGTCTATAGTACTCACTGGTTGTGGTCAAATGACTCTCTCTCTCTGTGCCTCAGTCTTTTCATCTGTAAAATGGAGATGATAATTGTACCTATTTCATAGTGTTATTGGGAGAATTAAGTGAATTAACATACATGAAGTTCTTAGAACAGTGCCTGGCCTAGTAAGCTATGAAAGTCTTAGCTATCATCATCATCATCATCATCCTGAAAGGCCCAGTCTCGGGTCACTCCTAGCTCAGGCCCTGCTGTCTTGTACAGGATAACTATTCAACCAAGGAAAGGATTCAAAGTGAAAGTGAAAAGAGAAGTAGGAGCAAGGGATATTTTCTATTCTGTGACACTTAAAGGCTAATTACCTGTGGTGGTTTTCAAATATTTCCAAAAATTCCTTGATATTCCTTTCTTTGAAAGATGGAGCCTAATGCCCCTCTTCCCGAGTGTGGCTTGTATTTAGTGACTCTCATGAATACAGTGCAGCAGAAGTGATGGTGTGTGGTTGGGTCATACAAGGCCCTGTGGCTTCCTCCATGCCCTTTCTCTTGATCACTCACTCTGGCGGAAGTCAGCTACCATGTTATAAGGACACTCAAGCAGCCCTATGGGGAGGTCAGTTTGGTGAGAAGCTGAGGCTTCTGCCAACAAACAGTCCTCATTTACAAGGAATATCAGTGAACCCTGGAAGCAGATCCTCCAGCCCCACTCAGGCCATCACATGACTGCAGCCCTGGCCAACATGTTAACTGCAACCTTATGAGATGCTCCGAGGCAGAATCACCCATCTAAGCTCTCCAGGATTCCTGACCTACAACAACCGTGTGAGATAATCAAGGTTTATTGTTCTAAGTCATTACATCTGGGGGTAATCTGTTACATAGCATAGATAACTAATATAGTATTTAACAAACCTATCTCAAGATAGGTCTGTTTTCTGGATAAAGAATAGTTTTTCGAAGGTAAAGATCTGGAGGGAGGCATCTTTTATGATTACTTAAACTCATTTGAAAATGACCCCATGTGGTGTGAAAGAAGCACTGAGTAACTTCATTAGGGTCAAAAAACTTGAGCCCTAGTGCTGGTTTCTATTTCTTGCTGATAACTGGATTCCAGAAGTCACTTAACTTTGGTAAGTTTCTGTTTCCTCATCTATAAAATTATTTTAATAATAATTACTGCCTCACAAAGTTATTGTGAAACTCAAAAGCAAAAGGGCTTTAAAAATATAACGTAGCACATAAATAAATGTAAGTGGTGATGACTGTATTCTATAATGTGGATGTACAGTTTGGCTAACTGTGTCATACTGTTGTTGAAGGAATCTCAGCCATGGAGAGAACCTGGATCTGGCTTCAGGCCAGTATTATTTATTTCACCATAGAACATAGCCACAGACACTCTTCCATCTTTACTCTGGCTGGCTGGATGCAGGGAAACCCTTTCTCTAGCAGAAGAAAAGCTCAGGGAAAGAAAAAATGGTACAAAGGAGAGAAGGGAGCCTGAGTTTTGAATAAGGATTGAGATTTTGGAATTGCCCCCTTTATCTCTCCTTTGAGAACTGGGGATAAAACTCTGTTTCCAAGAGAGTCAAGGTGGCAAGAAAGCAGGAGAGAGAGGGGGTAAGTGACAGGCTCTGAACCTGCTGTTGGCTACTTGGGATGAAGGAAGGAAGGGAGGCAGCAAGCCCTTAGAAAAATGAAGTCCCCCAAAGACAGGAGAGCTGGCTCTTGATTAAGAGGAAAGCTCCTGTAGACCTTGCTCCTTCCAGAGTGAACTTGGGCATTACTTGCCAACTGAAGTTGATGGGAAGAAGGTTCTTCTTCCTTGCCTGACTACTCTACTCTTGCACTTCCCTTCCAACACAGCAGAAGCAGAGAAGTCAGGGCACTAGGGTAACAGTACAAACTGCAAATACAGTTGAAGACTTGGGCTTCATGGCCTTTGGTGTAAGAAGCCATCCCAGTGCCAGCCTAGGTATTCTGATAGAGGCAATTACGAAGAGACAAAGGACTGTAAAGGCATATATGAAATCAGCGTGTTGTCGTTAACCTCCTTGGTATAGAGAGTAAGGCAGAATGGATGACTTCAAGGGACCTTGCTTCCAGCACACGCAGGGTGACTGTCAGCCAGGGACCCACGCTCTACCTAGAAGGATCATGATGGTTTCCAGTGAACAGTCAGCCTGTCTGTTTGCCTGCCTCTCTCCCTCCCTTTCTCCTCTTCTTCCCACCTCCTCTTCCTTCTTCTTTACAGTATAGTGCTGTGTTATTTCACTCAGGGGAAGAATGTGCCTCAAAGGCCAAAGTGGGTGACAGCTTGGACAGAGCTGCAACTGTACTACCTCTTCGAAAACTAAGATGCAGAATAGTCAAACTGCAAAGGCACAGGCCCACATGCTCCTTGTTTACTGTTGGATCCCCAGCACACTGCACGGTGCCTGCCACATGGTGGGCATTCAAGGAATATTCTTTGAATGCCAGGTGCGTGTGAGCACACCCCCCCCCCCCACACACACACACAAAGCTGAAGCCACAGGGAACTTTGCATTCTCTTGAAGGTCTTAAAGAAAATGATAGACCTTTAATGCAACCCTTTCTCATCTCCCAGCCTGCAGGCAGAGAACTGATCTTCAAGCTATCAGGAGTCTAATTTAACTCTGTGTATATATGTAAACATCTGACATATTGTAAAAATAAGCACGAACAGCTTAAGTAGCAAATGGGTGAGTTCAATATAAAAAAATTTTTTTTGACAAAATGGAAGATCAAGTAACGGTATTAAAATACATTCATTTATCAGCTCACATAGTTCCTTTAAAATAACTTTAAAATACAATCTTCAGCATAATCATCATTTGTAGTGATGTTATGTCATTCTCCAAGACACATGGATTATAATCATGTGTAAAACAAATAAGGACTTATAGACCATTTAAAATACTCTTTGCAGTTGAGATGCATGTCTCAGTTACTAATTCCATTGAATAGTCTGCAATACCAAACTTAGATTTCCAGCAATATTTTCTGAGAAATAAAAATTTGAGAAGGTATAAATTAATATGTCTAACTCCTGTATGTTTTAACTGGGGTTTCCTGCTGTTAGAGGATTATCTCTCTAAGACTTGGAAGCATTTCTCTTGGCCACCCTCCATGTCTGTCTCATGCTATTCTCAGTACCTGAAAAGTCTGGATGCACTGTGGAGACCTATGCATCTTCAGAGACCTCTTTGTGGTGAACTGATCCTTGGAGGCTGTGAGAGATCTTGCTGCAAGTAGGTGGTGGTGGTAGTGGTGGGTTTGGAGTCAACTTCTTCTTGACCTGTTGGTCAAGGTTACAATTAAGCTGTTTTCTTTAGTCCACTTCCTTTTCTTTCCCCTAGAACAGGGAATTTAGGGGCTCCTGGTCCGTGTCCCCACCCCCCCCCCACCACTGGCCTCTGTATTGAAAGCCAACAGCCAATGACCACTTCTATTTCCAAGGGAAGGTTTTTAAAATTTTGTTCTGGAGAGAGGAACAAAATCTAGGACAAATCCAGGATCCAAGGAGGAGGAGGAATAAATAAATCAAGACCTCAGATCTTTTCAATAAAACTATGAAACTAGCAATAGCTGCCCCACCCCTGCAGTCCCCTATCCTCGCCTTCTCAAGGGGTATGAATTCTTCCACCTGTAATAGTGGCATCACTCAACAACTTTTATGCAGTACTCTATTTGTATTGCTGGCTTACAGCAATAGCCACCCCACTGTCCCCTGTCTGCCCTGGGAAGCCTAGAAAAGTCCTTTGTGTGGTGCCTTTACTCCCTGCAAATCTGGGAGATCCTCACCCAGGGAGTGGTCCCTGGTCTGCGGCTCTCCATCCACAGCTTGAGCCCAGGCTATTTTACCTGCTTCTATTCTGCTGGGTGGAAAACTTGCTTTCATTTTAGGAGCTGTTTCCCAGACCCCACCTCTTACTCGAACTGGCACCAATGAGGCTCTCTTTAAAGAGTGGGAAGTGTATAAGAGCAAAGAATGAGGGAACTCAGCTTCCCCAGAGGAAAAAGGCCGTATCTGGTGAGGGAAGATTTCCCAGACCGGGACAAATGTGCCTAAGGGAAAAGTCTGCAGTATGCTCTGCGTCCCACCTACAACAGGCAGGGGCTAAAATAATCGCCCGAAAGCCTGAGAGGCTGTGCCTGGTCTATAGGCCTCCCAAAACTTTCCATCCAGGTGAGGAGGGAGGGGACACCCTGAAGGGCTTGGAAGGCGGAAGCTCTCAAAAGGCCTTCCAGTTCAAAAAGGACCTAGAAGCAAACGATGTGGAGTTTGCGGGGGCTGAGATTCCCTTTGAATCACAAAGGTCTGAAGGAGACAAATGGGAATTCATCTTGATTAAATGGGAAGACAATTGAAAAAACGCTATTTGCCTGCCTCATTCCATTTGTTCTGAAAGGGGCTCCCCACAGGGAAATCCTACATACAGGCTCAAGCTCAGTCCTCTCCCGTCCCTCTAACCTGCACACTCTGGGTCCTCGAGTCCACGGCTGAAAAGGGGGACAAGCAAGCGGGCAAGAGCGTGTCTGTAACGGGGGTTTAATGGGGTTCCTTGCAGAGTGGATGGTGCGGGGATGCAGGCAAGAAGAGCCCACTGGATGGGTTTCCTTCTCTAGTCTGCTTACAGACTGCTTTAAGCCCCGAGGGCTGCGCCTCTGCGGACAGCTGCAGCGCTCATCCGGCCCTCCTAGGGAGCGCGTGCGCCTACCCTTAGAGGAACAGGTGCTGCAGGTCCCGGATCCCTCCAGATCCCCTTAGAGTGGGAAAGGGCACTTGTGGCTGCTACCTTCTGTTATATGGCTGTCTCTTACTTTGTAGACTCCCTCTTGTCGTGCTGTCTCCTCTGCGACCCTCCCACGATTTGGATCGAGCTAAAACCCAGCCACTGCACAGCTGGTCTCAGGGAACTCACCTCCACACATCATCAGACTCTCGCGACCACGTTCTCTACTTTCGGAGGTGACAAGGCCCAGGAAATTCGACAGAGTTCGGAAGTGGCAGGCACCGTGCTTCCCTCTCTGGTTTCGGCTCTGCCTTTTGGCAGATTGCTTATTGAACCCAGCCAAACGAAGTGTGTTTGGGATTCACAACACCCGGCCCCAGTCCGCTTGTGCCCGGGGCAGGCTCCATCCCCGGCCCCCGGGAGACCCCGCGGCCTCGGCCCCTATCGCTGGGCACAGGCCTGCGGGGGCCTTCGAGCTACACTTGCCATTGCCACGTGTGCGCAGCCAGTCGGGCTCCCTCCCGCAGGACAGCTTCCCGCTGAAACGAGAGGGTTCCAGAAGCCCCTAGGAAGGCACCACCGAGCCGCGGTACTATCTTCCTTTGATACCTCCATGCCTAGAACTGAACCTATCCCCCTCCAGACACTTGACAGCTTGGCTTCAGAGGAATAAAACCGGGGTGCCCAGGGCAGAGCCGAGCACGGCCCGCTCTTTCTTCTCCACCTCCAGGAGTTTTTTACCCGAGCTTGCAGGCTGAAGGCTAAGCCTTGGAGGCCAGCGCGTCGACGCTGCAGCCTGGGCTCGCCTCCTGCAGGAGGGGCGGGCTGTTCAGGAGGTCGGGATTCCGACCGGGGCTGGGCCCACGGAGCCCGAGCGCGCCCCCTGCAGGCCAGGAGAGCCCCCGCCCCTCCTGGCGCCCACGCGCACCCCGGGTGGCGCCCACGCGCACCCCGGGGTGGCTCCCCGACCTTGGTCACCACTCTCCCCTTGGTCCCAGCTTAATTTGCACCTCTGACGTGGTCGGCGCACAACGCCTTCGTCGCCACCCGCCCTCCCGTCCGCCCAGGGAAAGGTCCCTCTTCCGGGCCTCCCCAGGTCGCAGAGCTGCAGCGCCCGGGCAGTGGACGACGCACTGTGCAATTTGTAGACGAGGGCGAGCCCTCTTCCCCGAGTTCCTCCGCACAGACCACCTAGACGCACTGCGCTCGCTTCCGCGTTTCCCAGCTTCTCTCCTTACTTGGTTATCACGAAGAAGCCGTAAAGGCCACCGCAGCCATGCTGGACTTGACCATTAAAAAACAAAGCGGTTAAATGATACATTTAGAGAAGTGTGTGCGCACGTGTGTACATAAATTTTCTCTCTTTCTCTCGTCTCTCTCTCACACACTCTCCTGATTCTTCCCCAGTCCATTCTCCCCTCAATACTGCCTCTCCCCTCTCCCCCCGCAGCTCCCACCAGGTATGTTCTAGAACCGACACAGGTTGCTAGCGCGGTCCACCAGCTGTCCCGAACATCAGTTACAAGTCTCCGCGAGGGACGAAAACATCTGTTCGGGTAGAGGCTGAAGCAGCGGTGGCGGGTGTCGAGCTGTGGGGACGCATCACACCCCGGCGCGGCGCCAAGGGGGAAGGGCCCTGCAGGTCACGAAGGATTTTCGAGATCGCAGGTACCCCTCGCGGAAGGGCACGGCGAGAGTGCTTCACGGTCTTCCACGCCCTGCCCCACCCCCCTCCGACCTTTGTTCTCGCCCCACTCCCGCTAGGCTGGGGGTGGGAACGTTCCCTCCACCTTCCGTTTCGGCTCCCGGGAAAGGTTTGCGCCCGCGCCTGTCCCGCAGCGCGCCGACTGGGTGCGGGTGAAAGGGCTCGTCGCGGCGGCGGCGCCCTGCGGGCACAGAGATGGGGCGCTGCTCCCCGCGCGCTGCCCGCGTCTCCGGCTCGGAAATCCCGCCGGAGACCTCGTTTGAGCCGTTTCTCCAGAGACCGCGGGGGAAGGCAAGGCCGCCTGCAGTTACAAATATATGTAATTTTTATAGTTTATTCATATTTTACTATGTAGTACGCGCACATGGTGAAAAGAAATTCAAGCAGGACAAAAGGATGCTCATGCAAGCAGGTATTTGAGTATATCCTCTTGGGTGCCTCATCTACGGAGTGTCAGGGCTCTTGGCTCTCTGGGCGCAAAGAGACTCTCAGTCCATGTGCCCACAGACTCGGCGGACGCTTCCTGAGTTACCCACAGTTTCAAACTTAGTGGTTTTCTCATCCCCCCTGCTCAGCGGCCGTTCGCTGTGCTGTTCCCGGGAGAACGGCTGCTTGTTCCGCGTTCTTGTTGAGCGTAGCCAGCCCTCTGTGACTTCCGACGGAGGGCTCCTGGTATCAAACGCTCATTATGGGCTACCTAGATGGTTAATACGGGAGGGGGTGAGCGGGGGAAGGGGGCGGTTTCAGTTTTCTTTTTCATGCCCCTGATTACATTCACAGTGAACGTACTAATGGTTAATAAAATGTAGTTTGCGACGGTAATATGGGGACGGAGCGGTCCCAATAAATGTCACAAGATATAAGACAAAAAGTACCCTCCAACTGTATGCGGAACTGTATTGCTCCCAGGTTCGGCTACGGATGCACTAAAATAACTTGTTAACACACACCAAAGTGCATCCCTATAATAACCTCCTCAATCATTTATTAAAAGTCGTGTCAGGCAGGCCCGTATAACTCATCTCTATGCAAATACATCAATGTCAGGCCATTAGTGTATTGCTCAGGTTTTTATTAAAGTGCATTCTTTTTAATTCAGCCCCGTAAAATACGAGCCCCATTGCTCAAGAATTATAGCAACTATTAGAGTAACATATGGGCAACATGCACTCAGAAAATAAAAACCAACAGATAAAGTGGCAGGGTCACATCGCAGGAGCAAACACTTAACAAAATGGCAGTGGGGTAATAGATTTTTCTCCCAGGGCCTTTGCGAGAGGGTGTCATGGGCATCAACACCTCGGAAAAGGCAAGAGGCTCGAAGTTGCTCTGCCGAGTCCCAACCCCAGAACCAGCCCGGGAAGGACATCCTAGGTGTTAAGAGAGGAGAAACTTCCAGAGCTCCTCCGTATCTGGCCTCCATCTTTCGCCTAGAGGATTTCAACATTCACCAGAGAGAAAAGTCAACGTAGGGTGTTTGGTAGAAACCATTCTCTCCCTTCAAGGCCCTCCATCTCTTCCTTCCCTCCCATCTCCCCACCCCCGCCCCCGCCCCCACCCCCCACCTGGTCAAGGCCACTTCTCAGGACTCGCTAAGGAGACTGGGAGCCCCACCCCCATCTCGAGCACTTCCTGAGATGTTCTTCCTCTCTTGCACAGGAAAACCGAGCAGAAATGAACAAGGCCCAGGAAGGCCCGGGGATTTGCTGGCAAATTTCCCTCTCACGTGTAGAAGCCTGGAGAAAAACTTTCTATGAAATCAACCCATGGCTAAATAGTATGGACATCTCCTTTAAACTCCCGACTCAGAGGAAACGTAGGTGACCTCTGCCCGCTCCACCCCTTTCTCCCTCCCTCCCCGCAGGGCGCCCGCCGGTTTTCCTGGTTAGAACGCTTTGCTGTAAATTTTGCTAAACCGGGGCAAGCTCTATTCTGATCCCGGGGGCCCTGACTATTTTTTTGTACCGAATGCCGAGGACGGTTTGGGGGCCCCTGCGTTCTTTCAACCAACAGCCAACGCACAGGTTTGAGGCGGGGTGGGGGAAGGGAGGGAGGGAGAGGGGAGAGAGAGAGAGAGAGAGAGAGGAGGAGGGGGAGGGGGGAAGGGGAAGGGGAGGGGAGGCGGAGGGAGGGGAGAGAGAACACCGAAGTGAAATAGCAGCTGACAAATCCACTGGAGAAGTCAGCAGCATCAAATTCAGTTTTTTATTTTTAATTCCGTTAGAACAATCAATTTCTAGAGGCCTCAAAATAAACCTCAAACCCAAAGCACAACACAGCTCTCACGGAAAAATAGAGAGGAAAGGGGAAAAAACTCTTAAGAACAATCTCCCAGATTTAATGAGAGAGTCGCCCACATCCTCATCACCCCAGCATGGTAATTGAGCAGATCTATTAACTTGTTACACTAGATTTGTTTAAAGAGACTATTACACAGTCATTTAATCAATTTGTTACACTGCAGGTCCTGACTTATGAGACACTTGCCTTATGATTCCTTAATGACTGAATTAATTTGTTTTAATAAAACTAACATTGTGTACAAGTACATTTCTAGAAATGTAATTTTGGAGACAGAACAGCCCAATGCTTCATCTGATTAGGTCCTTTCTATGGTTTATCAAAGTCTGTAGTTTCTGACATAGCTGCTTGTATGGAGTATTTTTCTTTTTTATAGCGCCATTAATTTAATGTGGATCATTAGTTCTTTATACACATGCATGTTCTGACAAATGTACCCAATGAATAATGCAGCTAATGTGCTTAGGCCCAAATGCATCACATCATAAACAGAGACCTCTGCAAAAATAACAACAATGAAATAAAACACCCCCTCTAGTCACTGTGATCATCGTCAGGATAGCATTTCAGTTACAAGTTTTGCAGAGCAAGGTATGTTTGGCCCCAGGATTATATCAGCATAACCAACTGGGTCTAACTATGCAGTGAGCACAAATAGATTTATGGTGAATTAAGGTTGTCTTCAGAGCAGATGCAGGACAAGAAAATCGGTTTTGCACTTGATGGAAACTGACGTGTTTAGAATAAAATGTAAAGAAACAGAAAGTCCCCAAGAAAAGGGACTTGATGTTATTGATTATGTAAAATAATTAGGACATTACAAATGATAATGCACTACAAATAGTTGGCATTTATGGCTGGATTTTTTGCAGAAAGAAACGATTTAGGCTCTGAAATACCACTTGAAAAATGGGGCATGATCTGAAGGGCAATAAAAAAATTAATAATGGAGGGATTGGAATGACCAGTTTGTAACTGATAACTGATATAAATGATAACTGAATGAGCCTGCTGCAGCGGTAAACATTTGAGCTTAGAGGAATATAAGGTGAGTGATGGCCCTACATGATCACTTGAGGCATAAAGTGCTTTTGTATAATGTGTAATTATGTACAGAAGCCGAATATTGACTAACTAGTTTACTATTATTACAGGGGAGAGAGAGAAGCTGGATATATTTCCAATAAGGAGATGCTTTACAAATCTTTCTTAACAATGCTGGACAGGTAGGCGTTTGAACTTGACTTCATTTCGAAAAAGACTCTAGGCTGTACATATATTAACAGTATATTTGAATGCTTTAATGCCCTCCTTTTGGTGTCCTTTTGGAACAGAGATGGACATGAAGTTGATGAATGGAATTTGTAAATAAAAATATGGCTACTTCTGCTGTATCAAGAGTCATTATGATGATTACATACCAATGAAACTCAGCTTAGAGTTATATGAATAGAAAGAAACTTGCTCTACAAATAGTCTGAAGAAAAAGCCCTCCAAGATTTCAATAAGAGGTACAAAAATCAGATGTGGTTGTATGTATTGGTCTTGGTTAAACAATGTAATACTATTCATGGTTGGGATTCTCTTTTGAAACTATTTTTTCCAACATTGTTTTGTTGATAAAATAGGCTATTTTTGAGTCATTCATCCTAGAGTTTGTGGATAACCTGGAAGACGTCACTAGAGTTTTGGTTTTTGAAGCCTAAACATTTGTAAAACAAGGAAGAGTTTTAGAAATCAGATAGTTCTACAATTCTGACATTTTCACAAGCTACATTTATCTTTTCTCTTTCACTAGATAGAGCTCAGTGATTTCTCTGCCTGAGATAGGAATGTTTATGATGATAAATCAGTGTTGTTTAATTAGATTCATCTTTACTTCATTTTAATGTTAGCTGGAAATGTATTTCTTTAGTTTATAAAAATGAATAATTTAATCACTTCCTGGTATAAAATAAGTGGTGTGTGACCAAAAATCAATGTTGGCTCCTTTTTGGAATTTTTTGATTTATTTTAAATTCGTTATGTAATATCTTACCTTCTTGCTTTGACAAATGAATTTTATGCATTTCTTCTTATTTGTAAGCAGCTAATGTAAAATATATTTGCTATTTATTACAAAGTAAATGAATTTGACCTTTTGCCTGTCTCACCAGATGCTGTTTCTGACCATCCCAAAAAGCCTGTTTAAAGTCAACGACATGAAGCAGTTGAGGTCACAGGACTGACTCAAAGTTATTTTAATACTGGCAAAAGGTTAATTAGATCACTGCATTAAAACAGGAATAGACTTTTTTTCAACTTCATCTAAATAAGCATAGAAAAGCTTACTTTACCTTTTAAGGTTTCCTTAAAGATTCTACCTCATTTCTTAGAATGGTAAAAAATAACTCTTTGTAAATATAAGTTTTAAAGATTTCCTTTCCCAAATTTTAGTAACATTTGTCATTTATTGGGTGCTAAATATATACCAGGCACTATCTAACATACATTATACATCTTCACATACTTTGCATCATCTCATGTAATCCTCCCAATAACCCTATGAAGTATTATTATTATTATTATCCTCATTTTACAGATGAGTATACTGAGGGTCAGAGAGGTTACTTACTTGACCAAGATTAACAGAGGTGTTAATCTGGATTCAAATTCAGGCTCTAAACTTAACTGCTGCCTTTATTAAATGTATTACACATCATGTTAAAGCCACGGACTCTTTCTTAATTTGAAGCTGTTGTCTATCATATAGTTTAACGTGATAGAAGAAGAGAGGCTAAGCAATATATATAGCTATGTTGGTTCTAAGAACAGTGAACTTTTGTGCTTACCTCACACAACACTAATAAAGTATTCAGTATGAGGATAAATCAGTGTTGTTTAATTAAAACTGTCCCGTAGTGTGTATGACAGTAAACACCACCAAGTGTAAATGGCCTGCCTATTAGTGCTCTGGATAAGTACTTTACTACAGAATTCCTTATGGCCCCTGAAGAAAAAGATTTGCACTCTCCAAGGGACAGTTTCTTGTGGGACTCTGTCGCTCCTAGAGAGAAACTTCTTTCCTAGTAAATTGACTGGTGGATTAATTGAATCATATTAGTTCACGAGGATGTCCCCTAAACAAACCCTGGTAACTTTCAATGTGATTTAGGAATAGTTAGAAATTTTCAGGCATGCATCCTACTTTAGAGTTACTTTTTCTGGAGACTGGGAGGATTTGTTATTGTCTCCATACCTCAGCATTGTATTGTTTTCTATTTGTTTCACCTGGTTATTAACCTGCTTTCCCAAGTAGACTGGACTAAATATTTTGAAGGGAAAAATACATATTCTCCTCTAGTCTTTCTTCATCCAGATTATTTTTCTTCTTGGTCTCTGAAATGCAACTCTGGGACACTTGCAGGTCACAGATTGTAGAGACAATCTTCTCATAAGCTTATATTTAAAATTAATTAGAAATAGATTTAGAAATAATTAGTTAGTAGAAATATTTCTGTTTTCCAGATACTCAATATTCATTATATATTGTGGAAGATTTTTCAGTGGAATGAACCTGCACTCAGAGAGCAATGGGTGTTCCACGTTCTGCCTTCCTAATAGACTGGCCCTTCTTTGAGTGCCTGTGAAGCTAGACATCCTCTGGGACAGGGTTAAAAAGAAAGAATACCTAAAAGGAGATAAGCCAGGTAAGTCAGACAAATAACTTCATGTTGGAGCCTACATGAAATTTTCTTTTTTCCTTTATGAATGACAAGATTAAGATAATGGAATGAACATACCCACCACTCAGATTCTGGAATTACCATATTTTTAAACATAGAATTTAATTCTCATATATTAAACATGAAAATACCTCAAGTCTGCTCTAAGGGCTGCAGTATACAATCCGTGATCACCCAATCACTGCCGAGAACTAAAGATTCCAACTCCAACCTGATATACCACAGAGGCAGCAAATCCTATTTCCAAATTCCATGTGTTCAGACTTCACTTAAGCGGTTCTTGGTCAGGACTTTTTGCCTCTTGATTGCTACTGGAGGACTGAATGCTCCTGGTTTAGGTGAGCTCCAAGACAAGATGCTCCAGCTGTGAGATCTGGCCATAAAATTACAAGGCAGAACTTGCCCCTAAGAATGCATCTGGAAAACTCTTCTTAGGTTTTCTACTGGTTCTACTTTGGAATCTAGGCCTACTCTTTTGCCTTTCCTATGGGGCTTTTCTGAGATATCATGTCCATCTTACAATCTGCAGACTGTACTGAATCTCCAGACTGCATGTGAAAATGTAGTGTCTTCTGGCTTTATGACCAATGGAATAACTAAATTTAAGTGAGATAATATGTAATGTGCAAACAATAATGCTTGGCATGAAGTAATGGTATAATAATTGATAGCCATTGTTATTATTGATGTTATTATTACTATGACAGTTGCTGTTACTGTTTTTTACCCAGCTTTATTGAGATGTAATTGACATATAACATAGTGTAAGTTTAAGGTGTACAGTGTGCTGATTTCATACATGTACATAGTGTGAAATGATTACCACAATAAGATTAGTTAACATGTCTTTCACCTCACCTAATTACCATTTTTTGTTGTTCTTTTGGTGAGAACATTTAAGATTTACTGTCTTACCAACTTTTAAGTATACAGTGCAGTATTGTTAGATTATTATTGATGCTGTATGTTAGATCCTGAGAACTTATTCATCTTATGACTGGAATTTTTTACCCTTTAACCAGTATCTTCCCATGTCTCCCACCACCTAGCCCCTTACAATCACCAGACTACTCTTTGTTTCTAAAGTTCTGCTTTTTTAGATTACACATATAAATGAAATCATACAGTGTTTGTCTTTCTCTCTCTGACTTATTTCACTTAGCATAATGTCCTCAAGGTCCATCCATGTTGTTGCAAGTGGATTTCCTTCTTTCTCCTGGCTGAGTGATATTCCACCGTATATACATACATACCACATTTTGTTGTTGTGAATGGGAGGATTTTTTTCTTTTTTATGGCTAAATAATGTTATCTGTATATATACCTATCTATCTTTCTCACATTTTCTTTATTTCATTCATTTATTGATGGATACTTAGGTTGTTTCCATGTCTTGGTTATTGTGAATAGTGCTGCTGTGAAAATGGGAGTGCAAATGTCTCTTTGATACCTTGATTTCATTTCCTTTAATTTTTAAAATAACTTTTAAAAACTTTGTTTTATTTATTTATTTTTGGCTGTGTTGGGCCTTCATTGCTGCACACGGGCTTTCTCTAGTTGTGGTGAGTGGGGGCTACTCTCCGTTGTGTTGCGTGGGCTTCTCATTGCCGTGACCTCTTGTTTCAGAGCATGGGCTCTAGGCGTGTGGGCTTCAGTAGTTGTGGCATGAGGGCTCAGTAGTTGTGGCTCGTGGGCTCTAGAGCACAGGCTCAGTAGTTGTAGCGCATGGGCTCAGTAGTTGTGGCTTGCAGGCTCTAGAGCGCAGACTCAGTAGTTGTGGCGCATGGGCTGAGTTGCTCCGTAGCATGTGGGGTCTTCCTGGACCAGGGATCGAACCCACGTCCCCTGCATTGGCAGGCGGATTCTTAACCACTGCACCACCAGGGAAGTCCCTCATTTCCTTTAGATATATATCCAGAAGTAGAATTGCTGGATCATATGGTATTCTATTTTAATTTTTTGAAGAACATCCATACTGTTTTCCTTAGTGGCTGCATCAATTTACATTCTCACCAACAGTGTACAAGTCCCCTTTTCTCCCCATTCTCACCAACACTTCTCTCGTCTTTTTGATAAGAGCCTTCTCCAGGTGTGAGGTGATATCTCATTGTGGTTTTGATTAGCATTTCCCTAATGATTAGTTTTGTTGAGCACCTTTTCATAAGCGTGTTGGCTATTTGTATGTCTTCTTTGAAATAATGTCTATTCAGATCCTCTCCCCATTTTAAAATCAGATTATTTGTATTTTTTTCTTTTTTGCAGTACACGGGCCTCTCACTGTTGTGGCCTCTCCCGTTGTGGAGCACAGGCTCCGGACGCACAGGCTCAGCGGCCATGGCTCACGGGCCCAGCCGCTCCATGGCATGTGGGATCTTCCTGGACCGGGGCACGAACCCGTGTCCCCTGCATTGGCAGGCGGACTCTCAACCATTGCACCACCAGGGAAACCCTTGTTTTTTTGTATTTTTGTTATTGAGTTATATGAGTTTGCTATGATGGTTAATAAGGCCAGGTTGTATTAAGAACAACAGTGGTCATAATGATCCTCCTAATCAACTTTGACCCTTGGGATGACTTCTGAATTCTGAAGCTCCTTGATCTGAGTACAAGGCAAGGGTTGACATTTTATTTTTGGTACTCCACAGAAGCAAGAGTCAGTCTGAAGCCAGCCCCACCCCCCACCCCACACCCCTGCATCTCCTTTTATAGGATAGCAATAAACACAGCTGTATCTCATTAAATTTAATGAGTCTTCATAAAATAACCATTACATTCTGAAGGTAATGAAAGAATAACTTTGATGGTTAGTAAATAAAGTACCAAGGGCAGTTTCATCACATTCTAGGGCTGCATGGGGTGCAGGCGACATCAGGAAGGGGCTGTAGCATTTTTGTGTTAAGACCAAGACAGGGTGTGCCTGGCTTCACTGCATGAAAACCCATGGGACAACAATTTTCATTTTGGCCAGGGTTTTCCCAGCTATGCCTTGGTTGTGAGATGTGATTAAATTGATTGGCTTAAAAATCTGCTAAAGGATTTTATGTGTACCATGTCAGTGATATTGAATTTGAATACTATCATAGTAGGTTAGACCAAATAATGTATCTTATAAACATAGAGGTAGAGCAGATTGAATAGAGTATGCAGATTTATGTAAATAACCCTACAAATTCAGACTCTTCTGATCCAAGAGCCCTGGTACTTTATAAACAGGGCTGTAACATTGTAAATCAGGAGTTATTAACCTATGGTCCATGGCCCAGTAGGGTCCTGAATTTATATGCAAAATTGCATGCGTGTGTATTTTTCTAGAGAGAGGGTCCAAAGCTTTCATTGTATTCTCAAAGGGGCTCACCACCAAAAGAGTGTAAGAACCATAATATAAATATTCTAGATGGTCATATTAAATCAAATCACATTTACACTCTCTGCTTTTCAGAAAGTGTTGCTTAATTAGAATAAAAATCTGCTACTTATTTATGATCTAAGTAGAACTAACAGTTCCTGACTTTTTAATGAAATCTTTCAGTTTCTTTTGTAGACATATAAATTTAAAAAATTCTATTCTTTCATATACTTGAATTTTTCTATATTACTTTCTACCCCAGACTACTCTTTCACCTTCAGTAGTTTTTTTTTTCTAGTTTTAATTTTCAATCTTTATTTTTTTGAATTCATTTTGATACCAAGCCACCAAAGGCTTTGGTCAAAGAAAATGGGTCTGAAAATAGGCTAAGGAGGAACAAAGAAAAATGAATCTATATATAAACAATCCTTTCTGGTGCTATTTTTTTCTTCCAATTGTCTTTTAATCTAGATTATAAACTTCCTGAATTAATCTAATAATTATTCAAATATTTCAGATTGACAAATATAGCAGGAAGACTTATGTCCCTAGATTATTCCTATGAGATAGGCAGAGCATGTGTAAGATAGTTTTACTGTTATGTCAAATGAGATCCAAGGAGATGTGTTTATGGCCATAGAGTCCAGGTCTCCATAGCAAAGCGAAGGCAGAGAGTCAGAATTTTAGAGCTGGAAGGGATCTTCGATATTACTGAGTTATTCTTTACCAAGTTACAAAAAAAAAAAACCTTTAACCTAGAACTCTTCTCCTAAATCGCAACCTAGAACTTACTTATGACACTGTATCACCAAAGGCAATCAGGTGTGTGTTTGGGATCAAAGTAAACACAGCACTCTCAATGTATACCAACTCAAGGATAATTTCCAATTTGGCTGGTTCTTTTTTCTCCTGTGATTGTATGTATGTGTGTATCCATGTACATACATATACAAATGTAAGTATGTAGAAGCCCAAACATATAAAGTGCCGTTTATATATAGCCATAGTGAATTATTTCCTTTTCTTGGATCCCAACAATCTTCTATGTAAGCAAGATAATCTTCTTTATTTAACAGGACCTAATTTCTCTCAAAATGAAGGCATTCTGGGTCAGGGATACTCTGGAAGTGTCACTGGTCACAATTTTGTTGTTGTTGTTGTGAAAATTGTAAACTGAGTGGACACACCAGAAGGACAGAGGATCTATATAAGTAGCCTTACAATTTCATCATTTTGGGATATATAACATCACAAATAAGTCTATGTCTAGCCTCATGCTGATGGATGGTTGGCATTAATTGAGATAATGTGTAGAAAAGTATTTAGTGGCTACATATCCCTTAACAAACATAAGGTCATTACTCACTAATCTGGAAGAATATTTCTTCTCTCTTGATTAAACAAATGTAATAGAAACTCTAGTATCTTTTCTTATAATGTGCCTGTAAAACACAGTGAGAAAATTAGCAGCATACTCTTGGTTTATGGAACCAGGAGCATCCTCATTTCTTAGGAATCAGAGAGGATTCCAAATCCTTGAGCCTATGGATTTTTATTTCCCAAATCTTATTATACTTATTGTAGCTCCTAATGAGAACATCCTTTGGGAAGTTGGAGATTGAGCATAATTTCTGATATTTCGGGGGGATCTGATATTTCAGCTCAGCTGAATGCTCCAATTAGACACTCTAGTTGCCATTTGGAAAAAATGGTCGGTTGCCTCTTTGTGGTCTGGGCTGCTTAATGAAGCTGTTGAAGACTTTTCAGTTAATCTTTAATCTTTTGGCCTCTGTAAAGTTCCCTACCTGTTGAATAGGTCACTACCTTCAAACAATGCATTCATGAACTCTTAAATAGGCTTGAACCCGTGGAACAGTTCCAGAGTCTTAGGACATAATTTGACTATTACATTAGTAATTGGAATATAAAGATAAGAATAGATTTTTCTGAGTCCTTCTGTTCTTAGAACCCTAATTAATGATCAAAGAAAAGTGCTAAATGCTTCTAAAGGAGGTTCCTGTCTTGCCAATAAAAATGTTCCACCCACTATTTCCATTTTTATATCTTCTCTATCTTTGGAAGTAGGCAGAGATGTGAATCCATTCACAAGTGCAGACTCACATTAACACCAGAAAACAGAAACATGGGAAAGCATTTAATGACCTTAACAGTAAACTATTGTGTGTGTATGTTGCACACTCTTACTTACATATAAAATAATTATCATTATTTTATTGTAGCATGGTTGTCATTTTTGTTGCATTATGAATATCGCAGATCCAATTTTTTTTTTTACTACCACAGCAGTTTCTGAAGACGTGTAAACCCATAGTGTTATTACTCTCTAATCTAGCTGAGGTGATGAAATAGTGCCAAAACTCTCATTGTAATTTCATTAACATATTCATGAGTCGTACTTTTGCAGTGTTGCAGAAACAACACAAATTGGTTTGTGGATTGTGAACTCCCCCTTCTTCTTCTCTCCAGAAGCACAGACTGTGGATTAGCAAGTCAAGTTGGTCCACAAACTTCTGTTTTAAAATTTTTTTTATTTTTTGCCCGTGCTGTGTGGCATTTGGGATCCTAGTTCCCTAACCAGGGATCGAACCCACACCCCCTGCAATGGAAGCTTGGAGTCTCAACCACTGGACTGCCAGGGAAGTCCCAGGTCCACATGCTTCTGAACACTGAATTGCCTAAGTTTTCTGCTCTGCCCTCATTTCCATATTTTATGATTCTTGTGTAGTTGAATGCCATGTGAATGGACATACCATCCAATAGAAGAACAAGAATTGAGGTTTGAATGGCTTCGAAAAATGGAAGTTCTGGAAAAGCCAGACTAAATTGCCCTGCTAGAAGAAAACATTTCTTTTTTGGTTGTTCTTGATGTTTGTTCTCTTTCTTTTTTCTTTTGAATGGGGGTTAAAAGCACATTTGCAGTTTGACTGAAATTGGCTGTCAGTCTACCAAGTCAGTTTTCTTCCCTCCTTGGCAGACAACTAGACTACATTTTTCCAGCCTCCCTTGCATTTAGATGAGACCATAGTACTGATTTCAGGCCAATGGAATGTGGGTGGGAGATACGCACATCACTTCTACGTCTGACCCAAGGCACAGTCTCTGTGATGTTCTACCCTCCCTCTTGCTCCATCTACTGGACACACACTTATCCTTAGGGCAACTCTGGCAGCTGATAGTTGAAGATGACAGAACCTTCATCAGCCTGGGTCCCTGAATGACTGCATGGAATTCCTGCTCTCCATTCCTTCCTGAACCTTTGTGATAACCTGCTGAGATCTTAGATTTTATCTTTTAAAACATTTAGCATTATCTTAACTAATTCAATGATATCTTTATTATCCAGATTTTGTACTCTTAATAAACTCAGTTGCTATTATTTAAAATTTTATTTGACATGAGAACTTTGAGGATTAAATGTATGGTTCATTTCTGCTGTTTGTTGTATTTTCTTGCTGTGGTTATATCTTTTAGCTTCTTTGTGACCCATTTTTACTAATTACCTGCCCTGAAGGGACATTATACAATTAACTAAACCCAGTTCTTCTATCTCTCATAGTAAACTAAGTATTGAGAGAAATATCTGTGAACATATTCAAGTTCTAGATAGAACACTGAAGTCCACCTGTTAGTTAACTAGAAAACTAGAAAAGTCAACTTTGCTCAGCACCCTGCATATTTCAGAAGTTAAACACTGGGAATAGTGATGATTTTTAAAGCTTATGCAGTGCTTTTGGCTTTTCAAAACACTTCCACATAATAATGTACAATGAAATGTATGTTTGCTCAGTTCTTTGAAAAGTTTAGGTAAGAGATTTTTCTGAAGATGAAACATGCAACTTTAAATGAAAAATCTGTATTATAGTAACAACAACAACAAAATCACGCACTGTTAACACATTGAAAAATGTATTTTACTCCTAACTTTAGTAGGCAACTAGGGAAAGTTACTCAAGGTGACCAGCTCTTCTTTGTTAGCACTGCTTTTGATTTATATGTTATGTTGCTATGGTACTTTCAAACAATGTAAAGCCTTTTAGGCTTTGTGTGGGCAGTTAAAGATGGCTGATACCAAGGCACAATAAGAAATTTATTATTGAAACTTTAAGAGTAGATAATCAGGGTACGAGTTGGTACTGATGTACAAAAGATCACGAATTCTGGGCTTTTTCTAGCTTATTTGAGAGGCTATGTAGAAATCTGGATGAAGTTTAAATGTGTTATAAAATGTCTTTGGTACCTCTCACCCCAGCCAAGAATCCATTATATTTAGAGTTCAGAGCTTTTTTGAGCAGATGACAGGCAATGTATGAGGTATCCCATGTTTATATAGATCTGAATTATAAATATGTTTTATTTAATTTTTCCATGGAAAGATTGCTGTGGGCTCACATTGTTCACATGGCATAATGCAGCATAACTGATTTAATTAAAGCTTGTTTCTTGGCATGCAGTCTCTCTATATGGGAGGGATTGCTTTTTCCATGGGAAAAACTATCAGTGGGTAACACAATTTAAGAGACAACTGCAGAATACATCCTCTGCTCTTTTTTCAGGCTTCAATCCATTGCTCAATTTAAGTTTGGAAATACTGCTTGTCAAAGATTTATTGACACATGAATTTTACAACAAAATATCAGCGCACCTACTGCTTGGATTTCTAGCTCATTTATTTTACAGTATACAGCTAATCCAATCTACTGCTGCAAACATGGTTTGTGCAGTTATGCTTAGATACAGCACAATGGTTTTCTTTAAACTGGAGGGTTTTTTGAAGTTTTATTTTCTTTCCCTGGGCAGATAAAAGTGGATGAGACCTATTTTACTTGATAAACATGATGGTGTTGAGTCCATAAGTGGAAGAGTGGGGTTTGCAGAACTGAGAGGCTCTGGTTGCCTTTGAGACCAGCGAGACAGTGTCTTCTGAACTGAAGCTTAAGGGAAGACTCTAGGGAAGCGTGGTGCAAGAACTAGGGGGTGACTAGTAGAGAAATATCTGTAAAACTCTTGAAGAAAGATGCCTTAAAGGGGAAGAACTTATTTTATTCAATTCTGTTACGTTATTGGTGAGCCGAATTAAAGTGGAGGAGAAGAAAGTGTTTAGAATTTGCATTTAAAAAAGATGAAAAACGTAAGTGAAAGGGTCAATTTCTTTTTCTTCTTTGTATTATTTTTAATTTTAAGGATAGTGTATGCTTATTGAGAGAGACTTAGCCTCACTCTCCAGGGATTACCACTGTGAACTGCGTAACATATAGCCTGACTCTCTTTTTGCATATTTAAACACGTTAATTAAAAAGTAAAGGTTCATCCTAGACATGTGTTCTATGACCAGCTTTTTTTTTAAACATCTTTACTGGAGTATAATTGCTTTACAATGGTGTGTTAGTTTCTGCTGTATAACAAAGTGAATCAGCTGTACATATACATATATCACCATATCCCCTCCCTCTTGCGTCTCCCTCCCACCCTCCCTATATCACCTCTCTAGGTGGTCACAAAGCACTGAGATGATCTCCCTGTGCTATGCGGCTGCTTCCCACTAGCTATCTGTTTTACATTTGGTAGTATATATATATGTCCATGCTGCTCTCTCACTTCGTCTCAGTTTACCCTTCCCCCTCCCCATGTCCTCAAGATGTTCTCTACATCTGCGTCTTCCTGTCCTGCCCCTAGGTTCATCAGAACCATTTTTTTCCTTTAGATTCTATATATATGTGTCAGCATGCAGTATTTGTTTTCCTCTTTCTTACTTACTTCACTCTGTATGACAGACTCTACATCCATCCACCTCACTACAAATAACTCAGTTTCATTTCTTTTTATGGCTGAGTAATATTCCATTGTATATATGTGCCACATCTTCTTTATCCATTCATCTGTCAATGGACACTTAGGTTGCTTCCATGTCCTGGCTATTGTAAATAGAGCTGCAATGAACACTGTGGTACATGACTCTTTTTGAATTATGGTTTTCTCAGGGTATATGCCCAGTAGTGGGATTGCTGGGTAGTGGGATTGCTGGGTCATATGGTAATTCTATTTTTAGTTTTTTAAGGACCCTCCATACTGTTCTCCATAGTGGCTATATCAATTTACATTCTCACCAATAGTGCAGGAGGGTTCCCTTTTCTCCATACCCTTTCTAGCAATTATTTTTTTTAGATTTTTTGATGATGGCTATTCTGAGCAGTGTGAGGTGATACCTCATTGTAGTTTTGATTTGCAGTTCTCTAATGATTAGTGATATTGAGCATCCTTTCATGTGTTTGTTGGCAATCTGTATATCTTATTTGGAGAAATGTCTGTTTAGGTCTTCTGCCCATTTTTGGATTGGGTTGTTTGGTTTTTTTGATATTGAGCTGCATGAGCTGCTTGTAAATTTTGGAGATTAATCCTTTGTCAGTTGCTTCATTTGCAAGTATTTTCTCCCATTCTGAGGGTTGTCTTTTCGTCTTGTTTATGGTTTCCTTTGCTGTGCAAAAGCTTTTAAATTTCATTAGGTCTCATTTGTTTATTTTTGGTTTTATTTCCATTTCTCTAGGAGATGGATATGACTGGCTTTTAAGAAAATTCACCAATATATTATGACAACCTATCTTTGTTCATACAACATAGAGTATGTGGTAGGCAAAATTCTAAGAATGACCTCTAATGACCTTTGCCCTTGCATTGATCCCTCCCCTTTTAGTGTGGGCGGAATCTCTGAATATGTTGAGATATCACTTCCTTGATTATGTTACAATAAAGCAAGAGGAGGATTATCTGGATCTTCCTTTAGAGAGTTTTTTTCTAGTGGATGAGTAGTAGGAATCAGTGATTCGAAGCCCGAGGGGGATTCACTGTGAGGCAGATTAGCCTTGAACACTTCTGCTGCCGCTGTGTTGTGAACTGCTTATGGAGAAGCCAGATGAGAAGGCGTGTAGGCAGCCTCCAGCAGTGGAGAGCAGTCAGTTGACAGCCAGCCAGGACATGGGAACCTTAGCTCTGCAGAACTGAAAGAACTGAGAATCTGCCAGCAACCTGAAGGAACTTGGAAGTGGATTCTTCCCTACCTGAGCCTCCAGAGGAGAGAAGGCAGCCTGGCTGATACCTTGATTGCAACCCTGTGAGACCCAAAGCAGGAGACCCAGCTGCCCTGTGCCAGACTTCTGCCCCACTGAAACATGAGCTCATAAATGGGGGTTGTTTTAAGCCATGAGGTTTGTGGGAATTTGTTACACAGCAATAGAAAATTAATACAGTGTAGGTGATTCCTCTCTGCTTCACATTCCTCATCTGACTTCAGGGAGGCAAAAGGTCAAACAAAAGGAGCTTCAGAATTATAGAAATGTCATGTTCATTTATTCACTCAACAATAGTTTTGGATTATTACTATGTGCCAATCATGATTCTAAGTGCTGGGGATACATCTATGGGCAAAGCAGACAGAAATGTAGGTAGTTGATCTCTTAAAGGGGTGGAAGGGAATTGTTGTGTTACAATAATGCACATATGTTTCGCACTTTATATATTACAAAGCATTTTTTTCATACATGTTCTTATTCTGTTTCCTACTGAAGTTTTCACTATGAGGCAGGTATTATTATTACTCTCTTTTAATAGGTATGCAAACCAATGCTCCTGTCCTAGAGATGAAGGGACTCCACAAGCTCACCCAGCTCCTAATGGCTTCAGGGATCTGTTCTTAGTAGTAGTATTTTAAGGAGTGTTTGCAATGTACCTGACGTTTGTGTTGAAGGCTTTACAGGAATTATCTGAGTTAATCTTCACAACCACTCTGTAAGGTTGATAACTATATCTATCCTCATTTTATAGATGAGGAACTTGAGAGTGATCAAGGCTAAACAACTTTTCCATGCTGAAGCCAAGATCCAAACCCTGGCAGTCTGACTCCAAGATCCATCTTCTAAATCCTAAACTGCCTCCCCCAGGCCAACATTACTGTGCTGGCCTTCCAGAAGGACTGGCTGTAAGTGCACATTTGTACTCTGCTGCCTGTTACTTTAGGGCTTATGTATGTCTTCAGTTTTTATGATTTTAAGCTGCATTTTTGCTCATGTTTCTTGTTTTACCATGTAGGTTACTTTTTTAACCCATGAAATGTGAAGTCATTGTTAAACAGAAAATGGTAGTTTATATTCTTTATAGTTTTCATTGAGAACATTGTAACATAAGGAACACTATCATAGGGCCAAGAATCGTCTACTTATTAAACTTTTATCTCTAACAATGGAACAAAAAAGTTTAGAAGTTTAGATTTATGCCCCTTCTGTTCTCTCAGCAGCTTACTCTGGATTGTTAATCCATGAATGTACACTTGTCTCAGATAGACGATAAATCTTGAAGAGAAGTTCCAAGTTTTAAGCATTTCTCTCATATCTAGAGTACTGGTATTCTAGACACAATAAGGTACATCTTCATTAAATTAAATCTCAACTTATCTCCAACTGTATTGAAATTACTCCCTCCCCTCTTCCCCCACTAGCCCATCTCATTTCTTGAAAGTAAGAATTTCCATGTTAGCTGTCTTCCTTCCTTTGCTCTATAAAAACCTCTTTCCAATTTCAGTTGGTACTCTGGTGTTCTACGGTTTGATTAATGAGTTCATGTTTAAGCTGTCCATTCTATTTAAAACCATAATAACTTTGATTATGTCCCCTTCACCCTCTGTCACTAAAGCTAAATAGTCTTACTTTAAAAAAGTTTAACCTCAAAGACTATAACCTCAGCCATCCCATTTATTATTATTGAAGTAGTCTTTCTCCAGGTCTCTCTTTTTTGTGCTATGGGGACCAGAATTGTGTGTATAATTTATAATTTGGTGTAAGAGTAAGATACTGCTTTTTAATTTTATTTATACTGCCTCTTGGATTGATGTTTGATAATTTTGTACTCTTCGCTGCAGCAGGACCCTGGGCAAGGCTCACAATGACTTGTAGGTTCATTTCCTGGGCAGTGACAGTCTGCTCAGTATCTTCTGTGTGTGTTTGGAAGTTTCCTTAACATACTACTGTGGTAATATTTTATATCTGGTTAAAAACTATGTTAAATTATATATATATATATATATATAATACATACATATATATATTTAAATGTTATTTGAAAGGGCTTTTGTAAAGAAGAGGTAATAGCCTCTGTAGAAAACACTTTCTGGTATAAACTGATATTTTTAGACATCCAAATCAGGTTTTGTGTTAGGTTGCTATTTCATACAATTTAACTGGATGATAGAATCTTAGTGATAATTTTATTCAAATTCCTTTTTTAATAGATGAAACTGAGGCCTAGAAAAGGCAAGTGATAGGATCTAGGTGGGCCAGCTACTTGAGCAGTGAGAATTGGGTAAGGAAACAAAACAAATACATTGAATGAAAGAAGAGACAGTTGGGTTAAATATAAGACATATTACACTGTTATGAATTTTTTGATTTTTGTTTCTTTTCCTTATAAAGTAGGAAAGCTAAGAGCTGAAGAACCACCATTTTAATTGTCTTTAAAAGTCACCTGTGAATACCCCCTCCTTATTTTTTTTTTAGTGTGTGTGTGTAATAGATTAAAAACAACAAGAAGCAAAGGAAAAGACACAAATACTTGTTATCAAAGTGGATTGAGGTCTTGGAGCCTATAGACTGGCCCTGGAAACATTGTGATTCCCAGTGGAATCACAATATAATGGAAACATTATATTCCCGTGGTATAGTCTGGAATTAGAAAGGAACTTCCTTCTCAATTCATACATAAAACCATGTAGTTGACTACAGTTAGGAGTTAATGTGTAAGTGCTAAATTGTATTTAGATATTTAATTTATCTGAATTTCAGGTATTATATATAGCTTTAAAAATACTCCTTATCATTGTTATATTAATATTTTGATAAATAGTTCCTTTTTTATTTAAAAGATGAAAAATGTGATCATGTTTCTCTGGTTACCTAGATAATTGAAAGTTTGACTTCCATGCGTAAAAGTACTGTTTCTCTTCTAGATGAGGTTTATTCTAACTGCAGAGTATTCAGGAAAAATAAGCATGCTGAATTTCTACACCTACACATGTGAAGTGATGACAGCAAGTGTTTTGACATAATGAAGCTTTTCTGCCACTGTCACAATTTTGATTGACATACAGATGATATCGTTCTAAAATTTCTAAACTTTCTACAGTTATTTATTTCACTATTTTACAGTGCTCAGTGCCTACAACAACTTGGATATTTCATATTGTAGGAGCTCTCCTTCCTTAACATTTTTCTGACAATTGCATTGAAGGCATACTCAGTTTTTCCCACTCAATTTCTCCTATTTCTTTGAAGTTAGTTTCTTATCCTTCCCCATTAATCTCACAGTGACTCAATTTTAATAACAATTGTCAAGGGAATATTATAAAGGTCTTTTGGAAATTCAATGTCAAGATAACTTTTATGAACCTACAAAATGTATTCGCTCCTTGTTATAGAAATCTTGTGTCATTTACAAGGTGATCTTAACCTGTATCGAAACTTCTGTATAAAGCATTGGCTTTGCTCCTAATTGATAATATTGCCTGGGATATTTGATTTCAGGAGTGGAAGAAGAACAGTAGAGTGTACTAGTGGCCAGTAGGTTAAATTCCACTGTTATTAGAGTATTGTAAAATTTTGAATTAATTTCAAAAATCTGTATGTTAGGGGATTTCATACAAAATATTTATATCTCTAAGATTTCTATCTTCTCTTCAATAATTAGAAGAGGTGAAAACAATTGGTTTGCATCCCACATGTCAGTAGTCGGAATGTTTTTAAAAATTTTATTTAATTTTATTATTTTTTATTGAAGTACAGTTGATTTATATTGTTATATTAGTTTCAGGTGTACAACATAGTGATTCAATATTTTTATAGATTATAGTCCATTTAAAGTTATAAAACATTGGTTATATTCCCTATACATTATATCCTTGTATATTATTGATTTTATTTTATTTTTTTAATTAATTTTTTAACATTTTTATTGGAGTATAATTGCTTTACAATGGTGTGTTAGTTTCTGCTTTATAACTAAGTGAATCAGTTATACATATACATATATCCCTATATCCCTTCCCTATTGCGTCTCCCTCCCTCCCACCCTCCCTATCCCATCCTTCTAGCTGGTCACAAAGCACTGAGCTGATCTCCCTGTGCTATGCGACTGCTTCCCACTAGCTATCTATGTTACATGTGGTAGTGTATATATGTCCATATATACACTACCACTTTCTCACTTTGTCCCAGCTTACCCTTCCCCCTCCCTGTGTCCTCAAGTCCATTCTCTAGTAGGTCTGCATATTTATTCCCTTCTTGCCCCTAGGTTCTTCATGACCATTTTGTTTTGTTTTGTTTTTTTAGACTCCATATATATGTGTTAGCATACAGTATTTGTTTTTCTCTTTCTGACTTACTTCACTCTGTATGACTGACTGTACGTCCATCCACCTCACTAAAAATAACTCAATTTCGTTTCTTTTTATGGCTGAGTAATATTCCATTGTATATATGTGCCACATCTTCTTTATCCATTCATCTGTCAATGGACACTTAGGTTGCTTCCATGTCCTGGCTATTGTAAATGGAGCTGCAATGAACATTGTGGTACATGACTCTTTTTAAATTATGGTTCTCTCAGGGTATATGCCCAGTAGTGGGATTTCTGGGTCATATGGTAGTTCTATTTTTAGTTTTTTAAGGACCCTCCATACTGTTCTCCATAGTGGCTGTATCAATTTACATTCCCACCAACAGTGTATGAGGGTGCCCTTTTCTTCATACCCTTTCCAGCATTTATTGTTTGTAAATTTTTTGATGATGGCTATTCTGACTGGTGTGAGATGATATCACGTTATACTTTTGATTTACATTTCTCTAATGATTAATGATGTTGAGCATTCTTTCATGTGTTTTTTGGCAATCTGTATATCTTCTTTGGAGAAATGTCTGTTTAGGTCTTCTGCCCATTTCTGGATTGGGTTGTTTGCTTTTTGGATATTGAGCTGCATGAGCTGCTTGTAAATTTTGGAGATTAATCCTTTGTCAGTTGCTTCATTTGCAAGTATTTTCTCCCATTCTGAGGTTTGTCTTTTCATCTTGTTTATGGTTTCCTTTGATGTGCAAAAGCTTTTAAATTTCATTAGGTCCCATTTGTTTATTTTTGTTTTTATTTCCATTTCTCCAGCAAGGGTCAAAAAAGATCTTGCTGTGATTTATATCATAGAGTGTTCTGCCTATGTTTTCCTCTAAGAGTTTGATAGTGTCTGGCCTTACATTTGGGTCTTAAATCCATTTTGAGTTTATTTTTGTGTATGGTGTTACGGAGTGTTCTAATTTCATTCTTTTACATGTGCCTGTACAGTTTTCCCAGCACCACTTACTGAAAAGGCTGTCTTTCCTCCATTGTATATTCTTGCCTCCTTTATCAAAGATAAGGCAACCATATGTGCATGGGTTTATCTCTGGGCTTTCTGTCCTGTTCCATTGAACTATATTTCTGTTTTTGTGCCAGTACCATACTGTCTTGATTACTGTAGCCTTGTAGTATAGTCTGAAGTCAGGGAGGCTGGTTCCTCCAGCTCCGTTTTTCTTTCTCAAGATTGCTTTGGCTATTCGGGGTCTTTTGTGTTTCCATACAAATTGCGAAATTTTTTGTTCTAGTTCTGTGAAAAATGCCATTGGTAGTTTGATAGGGATTGCACTGAATCTGTAGATTGCTTTGGGTAGTAGAGTCATTTTCACAACGTTGATTCTTCCAATCCAAGAACATGGTATATCTCTCCATCTATTTGTATCATCTTTAGTTTCTTTCATCAGTGTCTTATAATTTTCTGCATACAGGTCTTTTGTCTCCTTAGGTAGGCTTATTCCTAGGTATTTTATTCTTTTTGTTGCAATGGTAAATGGGACTGTTTTCTTAATTTCACTTTCAGATTTTTCGTCATTGGTGTATAGGAATGCAAGAGATTTCTGTGCATTAATTTTGTATCCTGCTACTGTACCAAATTCATTGATTAGTTCTAGTAGTTTTCTGGTAACATCTTTAGGATTCTCTATGTATAGTATCATGTCATCTGCAAACAGTGACAGCTTTCCTTCTTCTTTTCTGATTTGGATTCCTTTTATTTCCTTTTCTTCTCTGATTGCTCTGGCTAAAATTTCCAAAACTATGTTGAATAATAGTGGTGAGAGTGGGCAACCTTGTCTTGTTCCTGATCTTAGTGGAAGTGGTTTCAGTTTTTCACCATTGAGGACGATGTTGGCTGTCGGTTTGTTTGGCCTTTATTATGTTGAGGTAAGTTCCCTCTATGCCCACTTTCTGGAGGGTTTTTATCATAAATGGGTGTTGAATTTTGTCAAAAGCTTTCTCTGCACCTACTGAGATGATCATACGGTTTTTCTCCTTCAATTTGTTAATATGCTGTATCACATTGATTGATTTGTGTATATCGAAGAATCCTTGCACTCCTGGGATAAACCTCACTTGATCATGGTGTATGATCTTTTTAATGTGCTGTTGGATTCTGTTTGCTAGTATTTTATTCAGGATTTTTGCAT
Organism: Monodon monoceros; assembly: GCF_005190385.1. Taxonomy (NCBI): domain Eukaryota; kingdom Metazoa; phylum Chordata; class Mammalia; order Artiodactyla; family Monodontidae; genus Monodon; species Monodon monoceros. The sequence goes on from NW_021703777.1 coordinate 38,519,067, forward strand.
CTATGTTCATCTGTGATATTGGCCTGTAGTTTTCTTTCATTGTGACTTCTTTGTCTGGTTTTGGTATCAGGGTGATGGTGCCCTCATAGAATGAGTTTGGGAGTGTCCTGCCTCTGCTATATTTTGGAAGTGTTTGAGAAGGATAGGTGTTAGCTCTTCTCTACATGTTTGATAGAATTCGCTTGTGAAGCCATCTGGTCCTGGGCTTTTGTTTGTTGGAAGATTTTTAATCACACTTTCAATTTCAGTGCTTGTGATTGGTCTGTTCATATTTTCTATTTCTTCCTGGTTCAGTATCGGCAGGTTGTGCATTTCTAAGAATTTGTCCATTTCTTCCAGGTTGTCCATTTTATTGGCATATAGTTGCTTGTAGTAATCTCTCATGATCCTTTGTATTTCGGCCATGTCAGCTGTTACTTCCCTTTTTTCATTTCTAATTCTATTGATTTGAGTCTTCTCCCTTTTTTTCTTGATGAGTCTGGCTGATGGTTTATCAATTTTGCTTATCTTCTCAAAGAACCAGCTTTTAGTTTTATTTATCTTTGCTATCATTTCTTTTCTTTTTTTTTTCTTTTTTCGGTACACGTGTCTCTCACTGTTGTGGCCTCTCCCATTGCGGAGCACAGCCTCCAAACGCGCAGGCTCAGCGGCCATGGCTCACGGACACAGCTGCTCCGCAGCATGTGGGATCTTCCCAGACCGGGGCACGAACCCGTGTCCCCTGCATCGGCAGGTGGACTCTCAACCACTGCGCCACCAGGGAAGTCCCTCCTTCATTTCTTTTTCATTTATTTCTGATCTGATCTTTATGATTTCTTTCCTTTTGCTAACTTGGTAGTTTTTTTTGTTCTTCTTTCCCTATTTGCTTTAGGTGTAAGGTTAGATTGTTTATTTGAGATGTTTCTTGTTTCTTGAGATAGCATTGTATTGCTATAAACTTCCCTCTTAGCACTGCTTTTGCTTCATCCCATAGGTTTTGGGTCGTTGTGTTTTCATTGTCATTTGTTACTAGGTATCTTTTGATTTTCTCTTTGATTTCTTCAGTGATCTCTTGGTTATTAATTAGTGTATTGTTTAGCCTCCATATGTTTGTATTTGTTACTGATTTTTTCCTGTAATTTATATTTAGTCTCATAGTGTTGTGGTCAGAAAAGATACTTGATACAATTTCAATTTTCTTAAATTTACCAAGGCTTGGTTTGTGACCCAAGATATGATCTATCCTGGAGAATGTTCCATGAGCACTTGAGAAGAAAGTGTATTATGTTGTTTTTGGATGGAATATCCTATAAATATCACTTAAGTCCATCTTGTTTAATGTATCATTTAAAATGTGTTTCCTTATTTATTTTCATTTTGGGTGATCTGTCCATTGGTGAAAGTGGGGTGTTAAAGTCCCCTCATATGATTGTGTTATTGTTGATTTCCCCGTTTATGGCTGTTGGTATTTGTCTTATATATTGAGGTGCTCCTACGTTGGGTGCCTAAATATTTACAATTGTTATATCTTCTTCTTGGATCGATCCCTTGTTTATTATGTAATGTCCTTCTTTGCCTCTTGTAATAGTCTTTGGTTTAAAGTCATTTTGTTTGATATAAGAATTGTTACTCCAGCTTTCTTTTGATTTCCATTTGCATGGAATATCTTTTTCCACCCCCTCACTTTCAGTCTGTATGTTTCCCTAGGTCTGTAGTGGGTTTCTTGTAGACAGCACATATACGGGTCTTGTTTTTGTATCCATTCAGCCAGTCTGTGTCTTTTGGTTGGAGCATTTAATCCATTTACATTTAAGGTTATTATCGATATGTATGTTCCTATTACCATTTTCTTAATTGTTTTGGGTTTGTTATTGTAGGTCTTTTCTTACTTTTGTGTTTCCTGACTAGAGAAGTTCCTTTAGCATTTGTTGTAAATTTGGTTTGGTTGGGGTGAATTCTCTTAGCTTTTGCTTGTCTGTAAAGGTTTTAATTTCTCCGTCAAATCGGAATGAGATCCTTGCTGGATAGAGTAAACTTGATATAGGTTTTTCCCTTTCATCACTTTAAATATGTCCTGCCACTCCCTTATGGCTTGCAGAGTTTCTCCTGAAACACCAGCTGTTAACCTTATGGGGATTCCCTTGTATGTTATTTGTTATTTTTCCCTTGCTGCTTTTAATATTTTTTCTTTGTATTTAATTTTTCGTAGTTTGACTAATATGTGTCTTGGTGTGTTTCTCCTTGGATTTATCCTCTATGGGGCTCTCTGTGCTTCCTGGACTTGATTGACTATTTCCTTTCCCATATTAGGGAAGTTTTCAACTATAATCTCTTCAAATATTTTCTCAGTTCCTTTCTTTTTCTCTTCTTCTTCTGGGACCCCTATAATCTGAATGTTGGTGCGTTTAATATTGTCCCAGAGGTCTCTGAGACTGTCCTCAGTTCTTTTCATTCTTTTTTCTTTATTCTGCTCTGCAGTAGTTATTTCCACTATTTTATCTTCCAGGTCACTTATCCATTCTTTTGCCTCAGTTATTCTGCTATTCATCCCTTCTAGAGAATTTTTAATTTCATTTATTGGGTTGTTCATGATTGTTTGTTAGCTCTTTAATTCTTCTAGGTCCTTGTTAAACATTTCTTGTATTTTCTCCATTCTATTTCCAAGATTTTGGATCATCTTTACTATCATTATTCTGAATTCTTTTTCAGGTAGACTGCCTATTTCCTCTTCATTTGTTTGGTATGGTGGGGTTTTACCTTGCTCCTTCATCTGCTGTGTGTTTCTCTGTCTTCTCATTTTGCTTAACTTACTGTGTTTGGGGCCTCCTTTATGCAGGCTGCTGGTTCGTAGTGTCCCGTTGTTTTTGGTGTCTGTCCCCAGTGGCTAAGGTTGGTTCAGTTGGTTGTCTAGGCTTCCTGGTGGAGGGGACTAGTACCTGTGTTCTGGTGGATGAGGCTGGATCTTGTCTTTCTGGTGGGCAGGTCCACGTCTGGTGGTGTGTTTTGGGGCGTCTGTGACCTTATTATGATTTTAGGCAGCCTCTCTGATAATGCGTGGGGTTGTGTTCCTGTCTTGCTAGCTGTTTGGCATAGGGTGTCGAGCACTGTAGCTTGCTGGTCGTTGATTGGAGCTGGGTCTTGGCATTGAGATGGAGATCTCTGGGAGGTTTTCACTGTTTGATATTATGTGGAGCTGGGAGGTCTCTGGTGGACCAATGTCCTGAACTTGTCTCTCCCACTGCAGAGGCACAGACCTGATGCATGGCTGGGGCACCAAGAGCCTGTCATCCACACGTCTCAGAATAAAAGGGAGGAAGAAAGAAAAAGATAAAATTAAATTAAATAAAATGAAAAAACGTTATTAAAATAAAAAACAAAAAATAATTATTAAAAATTTTTTTAAAAGTATTTTAAAAAAAAGAAAGAAAGAACAACAAGCCAAAAAACAAATCCACCAATGATAACAAGAGCTGAAAACTATACTAAAAAACAAAAAAAAATTGACAGGGCCCTAAGACAAATGGTAGAAGCAAAGCTATACAGAGAAAATCACACACAGAAGCATACGCATGCACACTCACAAAAAGAGAAAAAGGGAAAAAAAAAAATACATCGTTGCTCCCAAAGTCCACCTCCTCAATTTGGGATGATTCGTTTTCTATTCAGGTGTTCCACAGATGCAGGGTACATCAAGTTGACTGTGGAGATTTAATCCACTGCTCCTGAAACTGCTGGGGGAGATTTCCCTTTCTATACTTTGTTCGCACAGCTCCCAGGGTTCAGCTTTGGATTTGGCCTCGCCTCTGCGTGTAGGTCGCCTGAGGGCGTCTGTTCTTCACTCAGACAGGACGGGGTTAAAGGAGCCGCTGATTCAGGGGCTCTGGCTCACTCAGGCCGGGGGGAGGGAGGGGTACGGATGCCGGGCGAGCCTGTGGCGGCAGAGGGCAGCGTGACGTTGCACCAGCTTGATGCGCACCATGCGTTCTCCTGGGGAAGTTGTCCCTGGATCATGGTATCCTGGCAGTGGTGGGCTGCACAGGCTCCCGGGAGGGGAGGTGTGGATAGTGACCTGTGCTCGCACACAGGCTTCTTGGTGGTGGCAGCAGCAGCTTTAGCGTCCCGTGCCCATCTCTGGGGTCCATGCTGATAGCTGCGGCTCGCGCCCATCTCTGGAGCTCCTTTAAGCATTGCTCTTAATCCCCTCTCCTCGCCCACCAGGAAACAAAGAGGCAATAAAAAGTCTCTTGTCTCTTCGGCAGCTCCAGCCTTTTTCTCGGACTCCCTCCGTGCTAGCCGTGGTGTACTAACCCCTTCAGGCTGTGTTCACGCAGCCAACCCCAGTCCTCTCCCTGGGATCCGACCTCTGAAGCCCGAGCCTCAGCTCCCAGCCCCCGCCTGCCCCAGCAGGTGAGCAGACAAGCCTCTCGCTCTGGTGAGTGCTGGTCGGCACCGATCCTCCATTTGGGAATCCCCGCGCTTTGCCCTCCACACCCCTGTTGCTGTGCTCTCCTCCGTGGCTCTGAAGCTTCCCCCCCACCCCCCGCCACCTGCAGTCTCCATCTGCGAAGGGGCTTCCTAGTGTGTGGAAACCTTTCCTCCTTCACAGCTCCCTCCCACTGGTGCAGGTCCCGTCCCTATTCTTTTGTCTCTGTTTTTTTTTTCTTTTGCCCTACCCAGGTACGTGGGGTTTCTTGCCTTTTGGGAGGTCTGAGGTCTTCTGCCAGCGTTCAGTAAGTGTTCTGTAGGAGTTGTTCCACATGTAAATGTATTTCTGATGTATTTGTGGGGAGGAAGGTGATCTCCACGTCTTACTCTTCAGCCATCTTGAAGGTCCTCTCCTCTCTTGTTGATTTTATACCAAGTAGTTTATATCTCTTAATCCCCTTCCTCTATCTTGCCCCTCCTCCTTCCCTCTCCACATTGGTAACCACTAGTTTGTTCTCTAAATCTATGAGTCTTTTTCTGTTTTGTTATATTCATTCATTTTTATTTTTTAGATTCCACATATAAGTGAAAACATACAGTATTTTGTCTTTCTTTGTCAGACTTACTTCATTAGGCATAATGCTCTCCAGGTCAAATCGTGCCATTGCAAATGGCTAAATTTCATGCTTTTTTATGGCAGAGTAATATTCCATTATATCTTCATTTTCCATTCATTTGTTCATGGACACTTAGGTTGCTTCCATATCTTGACTATTGTAAATAATGCTGTCATGAGCATTGGGGTGCATATATATATATATATATATATATATATATATATATATATATATATATATTTAAAATTTGTTTATTTTTGGCTGCACTAGGTCTTCATTGCTGTGCCCAGGCTTTCTCTAGTTGCAGCAAGCGGGGGCTACTCTTTGTTGCAGTGCACGGACTTCTCATTGCAGTGGCTTCTCTTGTTGTGGAATATGGGCTCTAGGCATTCAGGCTTCAGTAGTTGTGGCACATGGGCTTAGTTGCTCCGCAGCATGTGGGGTCTTCCTGGATCAGGGCATGAGCCTGTGTCTCCTGCATTGGCAGGTGGATTCTTAACCACTGCGCCTCTGGGGAAGTCCACATATATTTTTTTGAATTAGTGTTTTTGTTTTCTGTTGGAACTCTGTAGATGGACCATGTTATGCATGTTTGCCTCAGTTCTCACTTTGTCCCTTTAGCCTTCTAGATTACCTGCCTGACCCAGGTAGAAGCAAATATTAGAGGCGTAAATCCGGATTACAAAATTCTGAAATTCTCATCTCCCTACGTATATATACCTTTAAACGTCAAGTTTTAGTTCCCTCTGTCCCTGTTATCCAATAAAATGGGCATAGACAGCTAATTAATAACTGAGAAAAGCCATTAGAGTTAAGAGTTTTCAAATCTCCCGATAAGGAGAGCCATAGCTTTCCTTTGCAAAGGAGATAGGAAAGTATTAAAAAATTGCTTTGACCTGCTTTTTACACTCATGATTTTGATGGACAAACCATATTAGATCCATTGTAAAGAGCTTAAGCAGATCTTTGCCTTCAGATGCTTCTCTCGTTTATGCACATATTTTTCTATAGATATATTAAAATATTAAAAATTTTGGAAAATGTATGCCAACCATCTAGAGGGCCTATTTGTTCTTTAAAAATATATATAATAGCCAAAAAACCTTTACATATGTGTCCTGGCCATGATAGAGCTTACTATGGTGTAGAACTTGTTCTTCCACCATAAACAACTAAAAGCTTGGACAAAATAAACAAATCTTTTCAAACGATGCAGAATTGGGACAACAAGCCATTCAGGACTGTGATCACTGAAAGAATAGAAAAATATGAGCCCTATGAATAGTCCAGTCTCTAGACGCAATTTTCAAACAGTGGCAGAGGGAGGGGGAACTCAAGCACAGCACATTACACTCACTGAATTGAGGAGATAGAAACTGTAGTGCTGAGGCAACTTGAATTTTAAAACAAAGTGCCAGTGTAGAAAAAGCTGTGCAGAGAGAGAGCAAGCGAGCTTTGTGAACCTGCATGGGGGGGGGGGTCCCTCAAGTCTTTGAATGAATACCTAGCTGTGCATTTGCTCATGAAGCCAGGAAAAGAACATGTGTCATAAGAGAGCTATAAGGTGAACAATTCCATTAACTCATGTAGGACAGAGAGTTAACCAGATTCCATCAAGTCGGACTAGAGAGACCTCCTGGAACACTTGGGGCAATTAGTAGATACCTCAGAAGAATCATGCCTCAATAACAGGACTAAATTAGTCTCAGAGTAAAATTCCTGTTTTACCTGCCCTAAGTTTTTAAAAAGTCTTAGAAGGATTAAGCTATAAGTTACCTGATAATTAAAACTAATTGCAAATACAAAAATATCCAACAGTCAATAGTATAACATCCACAATGTCCAGCAACAAAATCATTAGATATGTGAAAAAACATGTGTGACTCATAACCATGATGGGAAAGTTAGTCAACAGAAGCAGAGCCAGAAATGGCAGAATTAATGGAAATAACAGATGAGGACTTTAACATCACTACTACAAATATTTTCAAGGATTTAAAAGAAAACATGAACATAACGAGGAGAGAAGTGGAAGATATAAAAAGAGCAAAGTGGAACTTTTAAACATTAAAGATATATATCTAAAATGAAAAAATCACTGGATAGGTTTAAAAGGAGCCTATAAGCTACAGGTGAAAAACAAGTGACCTTGAAAACTTAGAAATAGAAAATATTCAAGCTGAAAAACAGAGAGAAAAAAATACTGAACAGAGTTTTAGTGAGCTATGGGACAATATTAAGAAATTTAATGTGCATGTAATTGGAGTCCAAGAAGAGAATGGAGCAGAAGAAAAATATGGAGAAACAATGGTAAAGAACTTTCCAAGTTTGATAAAATATATAGACTCGCAGATATAAGATAGTCAAAAATGGCAAGCAAAATAAACATGAACAAAACCATGTTGAGGCATATCATAATTAAAATGCTGAAAACCAGTGTCAAAAAGCAAATTTTAAGAGCAACTAGAGAAAAAGATCATATTCTGTACAGTGAAACAAAGATTAAAAAAAACACAAATACATACCACTACCAAGTAGGATTAATTCCAGGTATGCAAATCCATCCTTCTTCAAGCCACCATGACTGGGGTTTTCTCATCAAAGTTTTAGCACTTCTGTTTAGTGCAGATTGGGCTTGCTCTGAAGTTAAAAAAATAAAAAATGGGAAATGCATGTCAGTCCTTTCTTCTAATTGATTCTTTTCCTGTTTCTGCCTGTTTTGGTTCACTCTTCATTGCCTTCAGATAGGTGTTTTTTGAAAATACTTTCCCATAATTTATAGGTGTTATTTATAGAGGGTTCTGATAGTAGCTATTCATCAGTATCAGAAGAAATCATTGATAATTGTCTACAGCAAAAGTAGTAATTACTTATTGTGGAATTTATAACATCAAATTAAAGTCTCAACTGTAGAATAAAGGATAGGGTAGGAGAATTGTAAGATTCTTTATATGTGAAGTATAACATTATTTGAAAGGGGACTATGGTTAAGTTAAAGACGCATTTTGTAAGTCATATAGCAACAACTAAAATGATAAAACAAACAGGTATAACTAATAAGCCAATGGTGGAGATAAGATGAAATCCTAAAAAATACTCAATTCATCTAAAAATAAGAAAAGAGTAAAGAAGGAACAAAGAGGAGAAGGAACAAGTAGAATGAAAATGGCAAGAGGGTTGACTTAAATCCAACCATATGATAATTAACATAAATGTAAATGGCTTAAATGCTCCAAATAAAAGGCAGAGATTATCAAGATGGAAAAAATCAAGACCCAATTATATGCTATCTGCAGGAAACACACTTTATTAAATATGAAAACATGGATAGGAAAAAGTAAAAGGATACCATCAAACATGAATCATAAGTAAGCTGAGGTGACTATATTAATGTCAGAAAAAGAAGACATCAAGACAAGGAATATTACCTGAGATAAAGGTTATTTCATAATGATGAAAGGCTCAGTTCATCAAGAAGACAGCAAATGTGTGTCTAACTGCAGAGCTAAAAGGAGAAATAAGCTATCCGTAATTATAGTTGATAAAGGAGCAGACAGAATATCAGTAAAGGGGTAGGGGGGAAGTCTTGTAGGACTGAACCCGTAACCTGTGGAATTTGATGCTATCTCTGGGTAGATAGCTGAATTGTAGGACACTCAGCTGGTGCCTGAGAATTGCTTGTTGGTGTGGGGAAAACCTTCCCCCCAACCACATTGGAATTGGTACCAAAACCTATTTAACATGGTTCAAAACTGTGTTAGGAGTTAATGAGATGAGTTAGTATAGTATATCCCCAGCTTGTTTCACAGTATACCAAAGTTGTGGTTGTACTGTGAAAAAGTGGTTCCTTAAGCAAACATTTTGAGAAATGGTGCATATGTAATCCCTATCTGGAAATCCCTCCCCAGGCTTTACTAAGTTTTGCAGAAAAGAACTTGTTTAACTTCATTTAAACCAGTGTTTTCCAAGCTTAGTTAACCTCTAACATGGAGTCCTCCATCCATACCAAATACTCATCAACATATTCTGAGAGTGTCTTACAGAATCCACTTTGCAAAACCTGCACTTAAATATTGTTGAGTTGAATAGAGGGCCCTCAAAGTTAGACAAAGTGGATTTATGATAGATTCTGTTAGTGTCATTTCCTCATATCTACTAGCAATACTCTGCCATCCAGGAGTCAGAGATGGGGAACATTGGGGCAGCCTAATGTGAGCAAGATCTGAGGTGGAAGTGGTCAACTGTAAAACGAATGTCACTAACCCTTAGTGCCCGTGGTATTGAAACTGAGAAAAAAGATGAAAGAAGCTAGATAGTGATGGGAACTAGGAAAACAGGGAGGCTGGTGGCTTTTATGAGATGGAGAGCAAGTTTGGTAGAAAGGAGGGAGAGGGAAAGGCAGAAGGTGGTGGACAGAGGGAATTTTGAGAACTTGAGATAATAAGGTGGTGACAACCTGAGCCCATTCTTCAGATTCTTTAGGGATTCGTAAAATGTAGAAGTTGTTTATTTGGAATACACAATCAAAAATCATCTCTAGTCATAGAGATGACTGGAAGTTTACTGCAGAGACAGTAGATCAGGTGGTTTTCAATGTGTGTTCATATTTGCCATATCTTTCGCAAAGACCAAATGACATCTAGTCTGAGAAAGCTGACAGCCAACCTTAAATTATTTTGCAATGTAGGATCTGTGTATCTATAGACTGTGGACAATTGCTCATTACTCATATTGATTTATATCAGGCAGTGCAGTGAACATACAATTAATAGTTGACTTCATTGGCAGCCAGCTGTTAGTACCATAATTTACTATGAGAATGGTTTGGTCCAGGGATGAACAAGAATTATATGGGGAACTGTATTTTTTAGCATTTTAAAGGTCAAACTCAACTCTTATTAATTTAGTCAGAGGTTTAGGTTGATTAAAAAAAAGATTTTTGCTGATGCAGGATCTCTCACATGCTAATGTGAGGCTAAACTTAGGTAAAGTCTCTTTTATTCTTTGATTTAAAGTTGCCTTTGAATTTAATGGTTAATGAAATCTGGATTTGGACTGGGTGCAAAATATCTGAAGATACTCTTGGAGAAGTTTTCAGAGTCTCAGAGAGTCTGAAGTCAGAACATAGCAGTTATTTGGCAGCAATAAATATTTTTTGCTTCTTGGAAGAAATACTTAAAGTTACATCAAAGAGATAATCATAACACAGTTGTGGCTTCAGTTAAAAATCATAAGCAGAGATTTTTCTATAACCATCTTAGTATTTAAAAAAACATTTATTGTGTGTCTACTATGTGCCAAGTTGCCATGCCGAGTGCTCTACTTGTTGCTCCCTTTCAATTCCCAAAATAGTTCTGTGAAGTGTTCTCATTACCACCTCTCTTTTAGAAGGGAAGAAACTGAAGCCTTGAAGGCAAAGTCATACTGCTCATGAATGGAAGAGCATGAATCATAATCTAGGCAGCCTCACTCTAGAATCTGCTCTCAAGTCCTACATTAGACTGATCTAAATGCAGAAGGAACTCTGAGGAAGTCGGCATTTGGGTGTTTACCAAGTATGGTCTCTCTCTACCCTATAGGAATCTAAGATCAAAGCGTAGCTGAAGAATAAAACCTTTGGAGGCAGATGACTTGGGTTGAAACTTTAGCTTCCCATTTCCTGGCTGTTATTTACCGCCTATAAGGCTTAGTTGCCCCAGTTGTAAAATAGGTATTATAAAAATAATATCTGTCCTAGTTTTTTTTTTTAAGATTAAATGAGATAATACATGAGAAGTGCTTAGCAGTATGAGTAGCACATCATAAGTTCTTAATAGATTTAGCCTGTGATTTATTATTAATTTTGATGAGTGCACTACAATGACAAACGTCAGAAAAAATGCCAGAGATACGGTCCCATAGTAAGCTCTTTCAAAGCTAACATGGAACAGGACATTAATGAGGGCTTACTCATTATACCACTTGGGGGGTTCATTATTTTATAAAAGTACTATATGGCCTCTACGGGGACAGTTTGAACATCGAAATGATCATAATGGCTTTTTACCCAGTGAATAAAACAGGAATTTCTAAGACCACACTGATAGAAATAAATGTTAAAACTTGGTAAAAATTTGATGAAGAACAGGATATTTATATAGTTCCATAGTATCTTTCTACAAAGCATTTATTAATTACAAAGGAAAAATAGTAACTTTATAGTGGAGAAACCAAGTGATCAAAGTTAATATCATAGTAATGGTGCAGACCAACATATTCCTCTTAATATGATGCACTGAAATGGACATAACACCACTTCTATGTTAATACTGCCAAAAATGCATAACGATAATCTAATAATGAGAAATTCCCTGATAAAACCAAGTTGAAGGCCTTCTACAAAATAACTTGGCCAGTTTTCTTAAGAATGGTCAAGGTAATGAAAGAAAAATATAGACGGAGGAACTGTTCCAGATTAAATGAGACTAAAGAGACATGGCAGCTAAATGCAATGTATGATACGTGATCAGAGCTTTTTTTCCTATAAAGAGCATTATTGGGATAACTTTTGCAGATTAGATAATAACATTGAATCAGTGTTACTTTCTGGATTTTGGTGATTGCTTACGGTAGAGAATGTCTTTTTTCTTAGGAAAAGCATATATTTATTGGTGAAAAGATATCATGTCTGCAACTTACTCTCAAATGGTTCAGAAAAAATCACACCTCCCCACCACATCCATACACAAAATAGCAAAGCAAATGTGGTGTAACATGTTGACAATTGATGCATCTGGGTGAAGGGTGTATGGAAGTTCTTTGTACTGTTCCTAAGCTTGAAACTATTTCAAGCTTATCTGTAAATTTGAAATTATTTCAAAATAAAAAGTTAAAATTATTTCAAAAAGTACAAAATAGGAAGTGAGTTATAGTGAGTTTTGCTTCAGTTAGCAAACCAGATTACCACAGTCAATTTTTTTCATTAAAACTTTTAAATTTCCCTAGGTGCCTTTCTCTGTTTTGATATACTTAATTTTTCTGATTTTCCCTTCTTTTCTAGGTAAGAATTCAAAGTGAGTCACTTATGACTTCATTGTGCTCTAATTTAATAAATTTCTTTTCCTGGAACATTTTACACTGGATTATACTAGTATTTTTCATATGGTCAGGTTTATTTTCCATATGAAGACATGAAGTCTGCTTTGGTTATTTTGGAATATTTAAAAAATGTACATGTGGTAGATTGAATTATTGCTCCATTTCTTCAACTCTCTGTGTATCCGTACTCTTTGCCATGTGACTCTGGAGTGCTTGCCAGTAGAGATAAAGTGTATTTCCTGTCTCTTGAGTTTGGTCTTGATCACGTGACTTGCTTTTTGCCAATGTGATGTTATCAGGTGTGATGCAAACAGACACTTGTTGTTGCAAGTGGCAGGATTTCCTTCTTTTTCATGGTTGAATAATGTTCCATTGCATATATGCACTGCATCTTTATCCATTCATCTGTTGATAGACATTTCAGTTCTTTACATATCTTGGCTAATCTTGAATAATGCTGTAATGAACATGGGGGTGCAGATATCTCTTTGAGATCCTTTTTTAATTTCCTTTGTATATATGCTCAGAAGTGAAATTTCTGGATTATATGGTATTCTGTTTTTAATTTTTTGAGGAACATCCACACTGTTTTTCACAGTGGCTGTACTAATTTACATTACCACTAATAGTGCACAAGGTTCCTCTTTTTCCACATCCTTGCCAACACTTGTTATCTCTTGTCTTTTTGATGATTACCACCAGGGCACTTTCAAGACAGCAACATGACGTCACAGAATGAGGAGTTGGAGAGATATTTGCACAAATACCTTTTGCAAGTTGATGGGAACTGGTTTTGGCTTCTCCACTGGAATGGAGGAATCTATGGTAGTGTTTAGGTTTCTGGTTTCAACAAATGAGTGGATGTAATGCCATTCACTGAGAGGGTGACACTTTTTTGAGAAGCAAATTTGAAAGGGACAATGATAAGTTACATTTAGGACGTGTGTCTAAGTTACAATTTTCCATTAGAATTAGTTAAATGGATCTTGAGCTTAGAAAAAAGTTCCAACACAGAATTTGGAGTCATTGGAATATAAATGGTTTTTGAACCCATGAAAGTGGCTGAGACTTTCTGGATAGCAAGACTGAGTGTGTAAAGAAAATAAAACTGGGGATTTCATTGCCCTCAAAGTTGCCAACTAGATACATTCTGTTCTGTTCTTCCTTTGCTCCATTTTAGGCCTTGAGGATTATTTATAAGAGAACCAGGTTGTGGGACTGCAAGTCCAGCCTCCCAAACTAGAGCTGTGTGTCTGCTTTGATCTGTGTTTTAGAAAATGTAGTAGTTACTGTGAAGACATCTAGAATGATACTCTGTTTCTTGTTTTCAGATTGAAGGCTGCCAAGATCAGGTAATAAAAGGTCAGAGCTTTTAAAATTTTACTACATTTTAGAAGAGGCAAGCTGTTTTTATTGAGTAGGTAGAAGAATCACATGAGAAGATGGATCGGTCTACACTGTGGTTCAAAAATTGCTGCAACTAAGAACATAACAACAGCCTGGCTCAGCAAGAACAGAGTGGGGCCAATAAAAATATCATCATTCCCTTGCCTTTTTTTCCAACTGTGGGAGGAATTGAGGCAAGAAGGTGATATTATGCAAAAAGGAAAATTCTGGTTTTACTCATGTAGAAATAGTTATGATACCAGGCAAAAGTTGTTTTAACCTCCATCAGTTTAAAATTCTAAATCCCCTTCCTCGTTCCACATCAGCTTCCTTTCCATTACACTGCCCTTCAGGCATTTTTGATAAGGGCAAGTTGAATTGGGAAATCATTTAGTTGAGTTTAGGGCAATACACATTGAAGTTCAGAGTAACTTCCATATAGTTACGTTATTCTTAGCAGTCCCTGGATGGGAAAGTCTTCCAGGGATACCCTTACAGCCTATGGCATGGATATCCTTTGTAATGTGAAAGTACAAAGCCAGAGATCATATCTCAGTATGAATGCATCCTTCAGTCCCTGTTTCTGGAAATATGTGGGTAGTGGAGGAGAAAGAAGGATTAAAATGTGCAAAGTCAGAAGCCAGTCTATGGAAGATTTTTCCAGTCATCAATCATGTACAAGTTCTAAGTGAGGAATTTCATTCTCATCAAAGTGGAAGTTTTTTCTTGTCAGAAATATATTCAATAAGACAGTGTTTACAATTATAAACCCCTCATGATACATATATTTTTCTCTTTTGATGAGAATGATAAAAATAGTGTTTCTCAGAATTCTTGTGTTATACAGACATAAACTTTAGCAGAATCACAAATAGCAGATACCTCTGTGTGAAGTGGCCGGTTCTATGCACCTCCATTGATTGCATCATGTCTCAGCATAAGTCATGCATCTTGTTTTGACAAATTCTGTTGGTTCCAGATTAAATGGTACACAGAATTGCCACCAGTAAAAAAGCTTGTTGCTTTCTAAATATTGTCTCAGAAAAATATGTAGTTCTAAAAAATAGAGGACCAGCAGATTGTATTAGTGTGATTTCTAAATATTTAATACCTTGGGTTACTGTGTATGTGTTGGTTTGTAAATTGGCCCCCATATGCAGAGGGCAAGGAGGGACCAAAGAAAGAGAGGCAGCCACCCGATTGGGAGGTGGCATATTTAAATAGTAAGGGAACCTAAACAGGAGGCTTGCCATTGGCGGGCGCAAGACAAGTAAGTCTCCACACCTGCCCAACAGAATCTTAAAAGTTTATATATAGAGGCCTTAATGGGGTTCAGTCACACATACCATCCAGATGGTCTCAACATCACATTGCTCTCTCAAGGCTGTGTCCTTGAAAACGGCTCCAACTGTGCAACCAGTGGGTGTAACGTTCACTCCAAGGACAGGGGAGCGGGTGAGGAGCCTCCGATTGCCCCAGTCCAGCTTGTGGGTCAATTAGAGGTCACCCCTTCTCAATAACCTCCATCAACAGTATGCTAACTTTTTCCATTATATTTACCAGCAGTTTATTGTTAGTACAATAAACACTAGTAATAATTAGTAGGCGATACTAATTTTTAAAAACGTCTAGTTACTTCACTGAGCTCTCATACTGATGGATTATTTTTTTCAATTGATTTTCTTAGGTTTTGTAAGTATTCACACTATCGTTATTTGCAAATAGCAATAATTTTGCTTCCCACCCCCAGTTTTCAAATAGCACTTATTTCTCTTTCAGACACAACTCAATTATTTGTGGTGACAAGGGATAGAATTTATATGGCTAAAAGGAATAGATAAT
Organism: Monodon monoceros; assembly: GCF_005190385.1. NCBI lineage: Eukaryota > Metazoa > Chordata > Mammalia > Artiodactyla > Monodontidae > Monodon > Monodon monoceros. The sequence goes on from NW_021703777.1 coordinate 38,534,393, forward strand.
TAAAATCTAAAAGTCATTTTAGCCTAATATTTAAAGCTCTTTCACTAAAATCTTTTATAACAAATACACAAACAATTAATGTTGTCTGTGTTTCACCCTAATTCTTTTTCTCAGCCTAGGATAGGTCTTGTCTTTAGAGTTTTGAACAGAAGAGACGGAGAGTTGTGATCAAATTCATTTGGAGGGCAACAGATTCGGTCATGCAGTGACACTTTTTACCTTTCTTGTAGCCCATAAATTTTCTTCATTGTATTGGAGTTATTCATGAATATGTCTTCCCTTTTTTACTGCACTATAAGATTTTTCAAAGACTGGATCCTTATCATGTTCTTCCTGTATTTCGTGCTATGTCCAGTGTTTTGTGCAAATCATGAGTGTACTGATGGGCTTTGTTTTCTTCCAACTACTGCCATTCACCATGTTCTTCCTTCCCCGCCCCTTGACATCTTGGGTAGATCTCATATCTTTCTTTTTTAAAAAATTATAAGAACACTGATTTTTAGTAGTCAGGATATTTTTCAGTTTTTAAAAAGTCTGGTCTGGTATAAACTAAAACTTTCATTTCATGTCCAATCCCAAGCTCACCCATTTCTTCTAGCTCAGACTTGACTTGTGGCACAGGAACCTGAGTGAGGAAGGGAGACTGGCATGTTATTTCACTTTTCCTCCTGGCCGTGTCACACCACTATCTCTAATTCTGGTGCTTCTGCTCCTTTCAGGGCTGGATGGGGGAGGAGGGAAGAAAGAAGGAGGGGTGTGGGTTAGGGTCCCCTGGTATAATTCTGCCATGGTGTCCTGGAATGCCAGGTACCCACATGGTAGGGCTCTCAAAGGGGACATTTATGGGCTCTTTGGAACCCTTCTGTGGGGATCTGCCTATTTCTTTGATCAGTACCATGTACTTTCAGGCATATTTCTGATGACTTTCCCTTCAATTCTTGCTCTTAAATTCAACTTCTACCGCAGACATTTACTTCTGGGATCTGCTCTCTCCAGGAGGCCATGATTGAACCCTATTTCATTTGATGGCATCCACTTGGCTCATAGGAAACATATCATCTTTGCCATGTGAAACCCTAGGGGTGTGGTTTGCCCAGTTGCTCCTTTCCTTCCTTTCCTTGCCATAGTTGGCATAAGTAGATTGCCTTCTGTCTTCCGAATTCACCAGGTAAGAAGCAGATACCAGTCTTCAAATTCATAATTCCTCAAGCTCTAGGAGACACGCTGATTTCTTCTTAGAACTTTCTCACTGGGCCTTCTCTTGGTCCTGTGGCAGCACTGGGGTTAAATATTATGTAGCTGGTAAACAACGCTCTGGGGAGTGACAGTAGGGTTGTTCTAGTGATAGGGGTTGATAGTGCTGGTTGATAGCCATTTAGTAAGGCTGGCATTGATGTGACTATTTCTCCTTTTTAGATTATGAGGGTACTTATTGCCTATTGTTTTTAGCTTTGGTGTTTCAGCTAAGATTTCATGACTACAGAGATTAACCTGTCTAATGTTCTCTTATATACAGTATTCACTCAATCAATATATGTCATTTAATTACTGATTAATTGTGAATCTGTAGGCAAATTATGGTAATATCTAAATTAAAACTAAAGTTATGTTATGGAATTTGATTTCCTTGAGTGATATGTCTAGAGACTTTTACAGTCCTAATTTTTATTAGAACAGAAAACCTTAAGTGACTCCTTAAGGGATTTCGGTTCTGTTTTGAGAATACTGAAAGGTAAACTGAGACATATAACTCTTTGACATAAATCTCAGCAATACTTTTTTTGATCTGTCTCCTAGAGTAATGGAAATAAAAACAAAAATAAACAAATGGGGCCTAATTAAACTTAAAAGCTTTTTCACAGCAAAGGAAACCATAAACAAAACAAAAAGACAACCTACAGAAATATTTGCAAACAATACCACTGACAAGGGATTAATCTTCAAAATATATAAACAGCTTATGCAGCTCAATATCAAAAAAACAACCTAATCAAAAAATGGGCAGAAGGTCTAAATAGACATTTCTCCAAAGAAGAGATACAGATGGGCAAAAGGCACATGAAAAGATGCTCAACATTGCTAATTATTAGAGAAATGCAAATCAAAACTACAATGAGATATCACCTTACACTGGTCAGAATGGCCATCATCAAAAAGTCTACAAACAATAAATGCTGGAGAAGGTGTGGAGAAAAGGGAACCCTCCTACACTGTTGGTGGGAATGTAAATTGGTACAGCCACTATGGAGAACAGTATGGAGATTCCTTAAGAAACTAATAATAGAGCTGCCATATGATCCAGCAATCCCACTCCTGGGCATATATCCGGAGAAAGCCATAATTTGTAAAGATACATGCACCTCGATGTTCACTGCAGTGCTATTTACAATAGTCAAGACATGGAAGCAACCTAAGTGTCCACTGACAGATGAATGGATAAAGAGGATGGGATATATATATATATATATATATATATATATATATATATATATATACACACACATACATATACACAATGGAATACTACTCAGACATAAAAAAGAATGAAATAATGCCATTTGCAGCAACATGGATGGACCTAGAGATTATCATACTAAGTAAGCCAGTCAGAGAAAGACAAATATCACATGATATTGCTTATATGTGGAAACTAAAAAAATGATACAAATGAACTGATTTACAAAACAGAAATAGACTCACAGACATACAAAACAAACTTATAGTTACCAAAGGAGAAAGGGGGAGGGAGGGATAAATCAGGAGTTTGGAATTAAAATATAAACACTACTATATATAAAGTAGATAACCAACAAGGACCTACTGTATAGCACAGGGAGCTCTACTCAGTATTTTGTAATAACCTTTAAGGGAAAAGAATCTGAAAAAAATATAAAACTGAATCACTGTGCTATACGCCTGAACCTATCACAACATTGTGAATCAACTATTTCAATAAAATTAAAAAAATTTTTTTAAAAAGCAAAAAAAAGAGTTTTTTGAAAATACATTGATGCAGAATTTCGGCACCAAACCAAAGGTGTTTAGGAGCATGCCACTGATAGGAGCTAGGGGAAGCAAAGCAAGGAAATTATTTGATTGGCTACAGCTTGTTGACTTATTTAGGGAAGTCTAGTTGTCTGTTTTTGATTGGTTGTTCTTAAGTTTCATTTTCTCCAGTTCAGTTGCGTTGAATCTGGCTTAGGTTTTGGTCTGCTTATGTAGGCTGCCAAGGTACTAGAGCCACTCCAGTCTAATGGCCTCCTTGTTTAATTACTTTTATAAGAATCTCTGTACATGTGAAAACAAGTAAGGAACAAAGCTCCACCATGAGTCTCGTAGTCTGCTTAAGCTAAGTGAGTTGCTACCACCTTACTGCTTTGACAAAGTTTGATTCAAGTGCTTGCTTTAGCAAAATTTAAAATCTTTACACATCTTAGACTTGTGACAGTGCTAAAAAATAGTTAAAGCCACAAATATCAAATTCACCACTGCTAAAGTGAATTTTAGTTGGTGGGTCTACTTTTTGTTAACCTTGTATTATAAAGACATAGAAAACTTTTGATCTGAATTTGTAATTCCTCTCTAAAAGACAGTGTAGTACACCATTCATTACAATAATATAATTTGTAGTGTTTAGAATGATAGATATTTGCTATAGTTAAAGTAAACTGCTCCTCAAACAATCCTATATTCTATCTTAATATGAATAGCCAGTTGGTCAAAAATTAAGAAAATAGGAAAATGTGTATGATTTAGAAAGCCTGTTAGCAATGAATCCAATGAAATATTAGAATAATCCTGTGAAGGAAATACTTAGATTTAGCTTTTTTTTTTTTAATTTATTTTTGGCTGTGTTGGGTCTTCGTTGCTGGGCGCGGGCTTTCTCTAGTTGCGGCGAGCGGGGTCTACTCTCCGTTGCAGTGCGTGGGCTTCTCATTGCGGTGGCTTCTCTTGTTGTGGAGCATGGGCTCTAGGGCGCCCAGGCTTCAGTGGTTGCGGTGCACAGGCTTCAGTAGTTGTGGCTTGCGGGCTCTAGAGCGCAGTCTCAGTAGTTGTGGTGCACAGCTTAGTTGCTCCGTGACATGTGAGATCTTCTTGGACCAGGGCTCGAACCCATGTCTCCTGCATTGGCAGGTGGATTTTTAACCACTGTGCCACCAGGGAAGCCCTAGATTTAGCTTTTTAACATTCGTCAAATCATATTAAGTTTTCATGGGCTCTGTGGATTTTGCTACCCCTTGGGGCCTTCAGGCCATAGACTATATATATATTTTTGTCTGAAACTATTGTTTTCCTTAGTAGCTCAAAATTCAATCATTTTCTCTATGGGACCTTTACCCATGGTTACCTCCCAATAGTCATTAAGACTAGAAAATGCCAAATACATTAGAAAATAAGGATCTTATGAATAAGATCCAATCCTTAAGGAAGGTTTGACTCTCTAGACCCATCATTCAACACATTCAACAAGTAGTATATTTACTGCGTGCCTATAAATGTTAGTATTTTTATCAATTCCTAGGACAAAACATGGATATAATCTTGACTACTGCTAGGCTTATCATATTTTATAATTTGGTAGGAAGGCTTTTTTAGCCTTACATGCCGATTTTCCAAAATTACCCACTTATCACTCAGTGTTTCCATTGGCGTGATTGATATTCCCATTTCTTCCTACAAAAATAGAGAACTATTGCCTCCTTAGTCACTGTCTCACTTCATTTTTTTATAGATTTATTTTATTATTTATTTATTTATTTATTGGCTTTGTTGGGTCTTCGTTGCTGCACACGGGCTTTCTCTAGTTGCGGCGAGGGGTTGCTACTCTTAGTTGTGGTGCGAGGGCTTCTCATTGCGGTGGCTTCTCTTGTTGCAGAGCATAGGCTTGAGGTGTGCAGGCTTCAGTAGTTGTGGCATGTGGGCTTCAGTAGTTGTGGCTCGCGGGCTCTAGAGCGCAGGCTCAGTAGTTGTGGTGCACAGGCTTAGTTGCTCCGCGGCATGTGGGACCTTCCCGGACCAGGGCTCGAACCCATGTCGCCTGCATTGGCAGGTGGATTCTTAACCACTGTGCCACCAGGGAAGCCCTCACTTCATTTTTTTTTTTTTTTTTTTGCGGTACGAGGGCCTCTCACTGTTGTGGCCTCTCCCATTGCGGAGCACAGGCTCCGGACTCTCAGGCTCAGCGGCCATGGCTCACGGACCCAGCCACTCCGCGGCATGTGGGATCTTCCCGGATTGGGGCACGAACCCACGTCCCCTGCATCGGCAGGCGGACTGTCAACCACTGCGCCACCAGGGAAGCCCCCTTCACTTCATTTTTGATGTCTCTTTCTTATACCCTCAATTTTGTTGCCTTTCAAATATTTCTAAATGAACAAGTGAAAACAGCAGTTAGGACTTTATTTTTGAACCTGATGGCCATGTACTCTAACCACTAGGAGGAGCTCCATATTCCCATCATTTTTATACACACACAAGACACACACAGAGACACACACACACATCAAAAGAAACACAATTAAAGTGTAATTTTTAGTAGGAAGGCTAAAAGTATTACAAATAAAATTAAATGTAGGCTGTGCACTCTCCTTGGACCTTTCTTTGAAGTTCTCTTTTCTCTTAGCCCCATGAAACCTGTGGTTTAAGTTAGAGCTTCTAGGCATCTTACACTTGGCAGATGCCTCCACTTTTGGGACGCTAAGCTAGGCCGGGCTGGGGCTCAGAGAGAGGGAAGCATTGAGAAGAAGCTTAGGCATCCTCCACACTAGACCTTTGGAAGACGGGATGGTACTGTTTCGTTTACCTACCTTGTCATAATGTTACATCTGGATGGCTAAGATCAGCTATATGGTATGGGTGAAATTGGGCAAGAAGATGGTTCTTTGTTCTGTTTCTAGTTTAGATCTGAAGCCAAAATAGCAGAATGAATCCACAGGCTTCTACATGGTCTAGCCCAGTTAATATCATGCATGTACTTAGACTGTCCCTTGTGCTTTACATCTCTCCTCAACCTACTGCAATAGGAGACAACTGTTAAGTCCTGGAGGGTTCTAGCCTAGCCTTTGTTATCATGAGGAGACCCAAATAACAGATCGCCTCAGCATTTGATTGAGAAATGATGTTCAATCATATAGGTGTCTTTGCACAGAAGGTCTAGTTTATGTTGGCAATATGATATCAGGACTTAAAAGGGATAAAAAGCTCATAATAAATAATAATAAATGCCTGATAACACATAACTATTAAACACTGGGGCTTGCTCCTTTATTATTTATTTTCGTTGCAAAGATAAAAACACATGCTATAAATAATTTAGACAATTTAGAAATGTTTTAAAAAGTGACTCCCATACTTTTAATTTTCACAGATAACCATTGTTCAAAATTTGGTATCTTTGTGTCTGTATATATATGTATATGCACATATGTATTAAATATATAACAACATAAAGAATATATCTTAAGCATCTTTTCATATCAGTACTCATAGGCCTTTTCATATCAGTATACATTCTTTCTAACAGCTGCAGAAGATTCAGTTATGTGTAATTAATATCCTATTCATTAGTTTTAAAATATTTTTATTACAAATTTTGGTGTATTGAATATTGTTGCTTATATTGGGTTGGCCAAAAAGTGCCTTCAGTTTTTAAGTAAAAATAAAAGACACATTTTTCATTTTCACCAAGAACTTCATTGAACAACATATTCACCCTTTTGTTCCACTACCTTCTGCCATTTTTCAGGCAACTTCATAATTCCATCTTCCCAAAACTTTTTATCTTTTTGAGCAAAGAACTGTTCCAGGTGGCTTTCACAGTCTCCCAGGGAATTGAAATTTTTTCCATTAAGAGAATTTTGTAAAGACCGAAATAAATGGAAATCTGAAGGTGCAGTGTCTGGTGAATACGGCGGATGAATCAGAACTTCCCAGCCAAGCTGTAACAGTTTTTGCCTGGTCATCAAAGAAACATATGGTCTGGCATTATGCTGATGGAAGATTATGCATTTTCTGTTGACTAATTCCGGATGCTTTTCCTCGAGTGGTGCTTTCAGTTGGTCTAATTGGGAGCAGTACTTGTTGGAATTAATCGTTTGGTTTTCCAGAAGGAGCTCATAATAGAGGACTCCCAAACCCACCATATACACATCACCATCTTTGGATGAACCGGCCTTTGGTGTGGTTGGTGGTGGTTCATTTCACTTGCCCCACGATCTCTTCCATTCCACATTATTGTACTGTATCCACTTTTCATCGTCTTGTCACAATTTGTTTTAAATATGGAACGTTTTCATTATGTTTAAGTAGAGAATCGCATGTGGAAATACAGTCAAGAAGGTTTTTTTCGCTTAACTTATGTGGAACCCAAACATCAAAGTGATGAACATAAACAAACTGGTGCAAAGGATTTTCAATGCTTGATTTAGATATTTTGAATATGTCAGCTATCTCCCGCGTGGTGTAATTTTAATTGTTCTCAATTAATGTCTTGATTTGATCACTGTCAATTTCAACTGGTCTACCTGACCATGGAGTATCGTCCAGCGAGAAATCTTCAGCACGAAACTTCACAACCCACTTTTGACGTGTTTGATCAGTCACAGCACCTTCTCCATACACTGCACAAATCTTTTCTTGTGTTTCAATTGCATTTTCACCTTTCTTGAAATAATAAAGCATAATATGCCAAAAATGTTGCTGTTTTTCTTCTATCTTCAATGTTAAAAAGGCTACACAAAAATTCACCAATTTTGATAACTTTTTTTTTTTTTTGCAGTACGAGGGCCTCTCACTGTTGTGGCCTCTCCCGTTGCGGAGCACAGGCTCCGGACGCGCAGGCTCAGCGGCCATGGCTCACGGGCCCAGCCGCTCCACGGCACGTGGGACCTTCCCGGACCGGGGCACGAACCCGTGTCCCCTGCATCGGCAGGCGGAGTCTCAACCACTGCGCCACCAGGGAAGCCCCTGATAACTTTTTTTAAATGCATGCTGATACGACAGCTGTCACCATACAGTCTAACAGAATTGTTTCAAATGAATTTAAAGATAACTAAGTGCTACTAGAGCCATCTTATGGAAGAAAACGAACGAACCTTTTGTCCAACCCAATATATGTGTACACACGTCTTTAATTATACTTACGATTATTGGAAGTAAAATCACTGGGGGCAGGAATCAAAGGGCTAGCACATTTAAGACTTTAATAGATTTTACCAAATTTCTTTCCAAAAGGAAATGTAAGAATGTGTACTTTTCTGATAGTATGTGAATATTTCCCCACACCCTTGGACATTTTAAAACTTAAAATCTTTTAAATAAAATCTCCATTATTTGTTTTAATTTATATTTTAAATAAGGTCGAGCCATGCTAATTGACTACTTTTAGTTCTTCTTCTATGAGTTTCCTGGTCATGCCCTTTGCCCATTTTCTCATTTTGTTTTACCTTATTATTGTTGCTTTGAAATAACTCTTTGTGAATTAAGAGGTTTACTTTCTGACTTGTGTGTTACTTTTTCTTTTTTTTTTTAACAATTTGTCATTTATCCTTTGGCTTTGTTTATTTTGTTGTCATTATTTTGCAGTCAATTTAAAAATTTTACTCTGTTCTTAAATCTGTCATTCTTTTATGATTTTTTATGGTAAATGAGTCTTTTGTTATTTTTAGTTTTCATAAAATGTGCAAACAAAAGCTTCCCTATCACCCTAAGATTATAAAAAAGTTCACTCGCGTATTATCCTAGTACTTTTATGACTTCATTTTTTTACATTTCCATCTTTGATTCAGTCTAGACACTAAGTTCCAGGAGGGCAAGACCCTGTTTCTTTTGTTTGTTTCTACATCTGCAGTGCCTAGTTTCTAAGTGATGCATGAATGAGTTTAGTGGGAAAACAAAGTGAATTGGCTTTTGGAAAATGAACTTTATGGAAATGTGAAAGGTTTAGAGACGTTCTACCTTTATGTTTCTGCAAAAAACAAACAAACAAACCAAAAAAAACCTATGTAACCAAAACAGTTTAGGTTCTAAAGAGAAGAGAAGATAGGGTAAACTATTGGTAGTTTGAGGGGGAGGGACACCATAAACACAGACCCTTTGCATTTCTCTGGAGAAGGACTGCGTACAGGTTTTGAAGTCTTACGATTTCCTGATCACAGTACCCATGAGTCCTTCTGAGGTGTTCCTTGACAGTTGTGTAAATGGTGAGAATAACTTTACAATTTTGAAACTAGGACTGCTGTACCTATTTCCAGAGTTTATTATTCATTCTTGGATATGCATTAATGTAAAATATTTGTGTGAAGGAATATGAACCCAAAGTTGAAGTTTGACTATTCAGCCTTTGGTCCATTATCCGGGGGATTAGGTCACTTCTGTTTCCCCCTTTGGAAGCTTACTTTCAGAAATTCAGGCATATTTCTATGTCTCAGGGGGAAAAGGCTGGCTACTCAGTTTCCTAGTGAGAGCTGTATATTGGTATTCTGTCATATAAACTGAGTTTAGAACTTGGGATATTACCCAGGAACAAAAATCAAGGTGTAGTTGTTAATTATATTTTCTATTCCATCTGTACTGAAATTGGGAAAGACCTACAACCTGGACAGTGGACTTGATACAGCTATAGGTGGCCTAAACAAAAAGGAGTGCTTTATTTTCCTCTCTGTTTTCTCTAGTTTTGCTGGTGCTCCAGGAGTTACACAGTGATCTTTTTTGCCAACACTTTTCTTTTTTGTTGTTGTAGCTCTCATAGTTATTATTCCTCCTAATTTTTCACAAAGTAAACTTTTTCAACGTTTCTTGTATCTTCTTCACCCCTCCCCCCCCCAAAAGCTATCATCAGCTATCTCCTCACATTCATTTTTGTTGTCTTTATCTTCATTTGTTAGTTGAAAGGCAGGAAAAATTGCCTCTTTGCTGGGACATAGGTGTCAGGATGTCTTAGGAGGATGAGCTAGGCAGGAAGGCCTCCTAGCTATCATAAACCAGAGGGCAAGCAATTGGTCCTAAAAGAGTGAATGGAGCTAGAGTGGATTAAGTATACAAGTAAGAGATTCAGTTGAGGGAAATGAACTAAATTGGAAAGGCTATTCATATTTGTAGGGTTCAGAGTTCAGGAGATCAGAGTTTCAAAAGCAGTGATGTTAGTCTTCTTCAAATATTCCCACAGCTCATTCTTTCACACCATTTGGGTTTCTGTTGGGAGATCTCCCTGCCCACTTATCTAAAATTGCTCTCCTCATCTCCCGTAACTCTGAACCTTTCATTCCTGATTTATTTTTCGTTATCACTGATCACTATTAGAAATGATTTAATGAATTGATTTTCTTATTCATTGTCCCACTAAACATAAGATACATGAAGATAGCAACTTTGTTTTGTTCACTTCTGTAGCCACAGCACATACCTGCCCAAGAGTAGACTTGGACGAATATACATTGCATGCATGAATGAATGAGTGAATGAGGGAGTGAATAAAACATAATCCTGTTTGTCTTCTTATAAAGGAAGTTGCCTAATCTGTGATAAATCTGTATCGTATATTATCTTCAAAGCAGAGCACAGTAATTGTTTTGAAAAATAGGCTTATGGACAACAGCTTTTTGTATTCAGTATAACTATTCTACCCTGTTGGTCATAGATTGGCAGAAAGGTGAGAATGGATGATACAAATTCAGGAGTCCTTCATGCTGAGGAAACCCCTAGAGTTATCTGGGAATGGTTAACCAGTCAAACCTAAGAAGAAGTTTCCTTTGAATTGACTGAAAAGCCTTATAAGGTTAGGTCCAAAAGGTCTTGGTAGGTAATGACATAAGGGACAATACATGAAAGGTGCTTGAGCCAGCTGACAGACTAGAGGAACAAATTTTCTCTGAAAGGGATTGTGGGTAGTTTCCTCTGCATTGCCATAGTTACCTTTTGGTAACACCTCAGCCCTGAGTAATATGATGAAGCAGTAATACGATGACATCTCTGCCATTCCTGGTTATTTCTTTAGGGTAGATTGTGGAATTACTACATCAAAGGGATTAAATATTTTACACTGAATTAAAAGTTTTTTCCCCATAATTTCTTCAGCTGAAAATAAAGGATGCTAATATTTGTCCTGTTGACTTAACCAGTTTTGCCAGATGGTTTAAACTCATGTATGTAAGAGTGCTTTATAAACATATGGTGCTGAGCAAATACCAAATATGTTTTTTTATTGTATATAGATTTTGCTCTTAGAAGTACCATAAGACACTTCTTAGAGCTTAGGCATATTTGGTTTATGTGGAGGAAAATAGCAAATTTTCATTAGGTGTGCAACTCTGAAATAGGAAAGTATGGATGTTTTGTTCAGAGTGTTAAAATGTTGATAGTATGTTATATGATGATGTTCAAAAGTGCATACCTTCTCCAGAATTATTTTTCCCACTTAGTCTTTCTAGTGCATCTATAACTGATTACAAGCTCCCTCAAGGTTTTAGCAAGTGAATCACTAGCTACTTGGCAGGCATTTGGAGAGCTCTGGAGTGAAGGAGTGTGGAGTTGCCAAAGTGAGCTGATTGTAATCAATGTTCTGTGATTAATGCAGGGACATGTTCCTCCCTTCTTTTTAGTATTGATGGGAGATTATGCTTAGCAAATGGAGAGATGGATGAACCTCTTTAAGAGTTCTTCTTGGAGGTATCATAGATGTTTCTAATATCTAGTTATGCCCCTGGTTTTACAGAGCAATACATTCCTGAGGTCTTCACGGTGAGGTAACTTAGCAAAGTGACAGCAAAATTCTTCACCTTGGTAGATAGCACTGTCACTATCTCATGACAGCAACTAAGAATCACACTTAGTCTATTTCCCGCACTCATGATATAGATCACCAACTCTTACCAGTTCTACTTCCGAAACATATCTGCAATCCATCTACTTCTTTTTACTGTCCTGCCATTATGATAGTCAGAATGTTGTTATTTCTCACCCGGGCATCGCTGTAGCCTTGTCTCGTCTTCCTGATTCCACACCCACTCCCTTACAATCCGTTCTCTACCCAACTGTTGCTGTGAGTGATCTTTTAAGAACATAAAGCAGGTCACATCACGTTCCAGCCTAAACCTTCAAAAATTTCTCATTGCTCTTCAAATAAAACCAGCCCCCTTAAAATGGCCTACAAGGTCCTGGATGCTCTGTAACCCCATTTTATCCTTCTTTCTGCACCCCAGCCAACCAGCCTCTTTTCTGATCCTCTGACCCAGCAAGCCCTCTTGTGCTGTGAGGCTTTCCTGCTTGCTCTTGCCTCAACCTGCAGTGCTCTTCTCCAGCTCTTTGTGTGTTAACTTATCTTCATATTTCACTTTCAGCTCAAATGACTCCTACTCAGAGATTTTTTTTTCTGATAACCCAATGTAAATTGGCCTTCTCTATGACTGTCTCATTACCCTATTTCCCTCATAAAACTTATCAGGATGTGTAATCATATTTTAAAATTTTGTTTACTTGCCTAATTCCTTTCTCCCCTCCTGGAGTATAAGCACGTGAGGGCAGGTTTGCATACTCATGGGGCTGACCCTAATGCTTAGCAAAGTCTATGGCATGTGGTTAGTGCTCAATGATTGAATGAATGAATGAGATCCAATGTGTTTTATCCATCAGTTAAATTTGTTGAATGGGCAGCTAAAAGCAATAATCAGTGATGCTTAGCTGGAATTAGTGAGGAAGCAGCGTGGAAGAATGGAAAAGTTTGTGGATAAAGACTAGGAGCTCTTGTTTTTAGTCCTGACTCTGTCACTAATAAGCTTTGTAAGCTCTCTAATCTCTACTTTCTGTATCTGGACAGCAGTTTCAAGCTCTGATATTTATAAGGTTCTTTAGATACCTTGGGCGAGATCTTTCTGATGTAAGATGCTCCTAAGCTTTTACGAAATAGGTACCCTTAAAATTTTATGGGAGCCAGTTCATGACCTTTAAATGGGGTATCCTTTCCAAGAATCAAGAGGTGCAGTATCAAGGTTGGGACTGGGCATTTCTGGATATTATTTCCAACTTGAATCCTTTAGTGATCGTGAAGAAGAAATGTCTCTCTAGATTATTCAAGGATGCTGAGGAATGGGAATTGCCCATGCTAAGTGGGAATGGAGGGATTGCCTTGAAATTTGGTTATCTTTTGGGCTGGCTTCCAGTGTACATCTAGAGGGTTTTGAACAAATTTCTTAAGAGAACTACTCTTTGAAAGAATTAAAACCATTTTCACTCATGTAATGTGGAATTTGAGTGTAAAGAAGAGAGACACACCCTCTTCTGTCATTCTTGATAGAGGCACATCTTAAATGATGAATTCCAGAAAGAAAAGTTGAATTATACTATCATAGTATTCTGGGAATGTCTCTAAAGTGTATATCAGAGTAAGATTTTAGGAATGCCTAGAAGTTCTTGCATTGCCAATTTAACTGTCTCATTATAAATGTAGATATTATTTCTCTACAGTTTGAGTTTAGATATAATAAACTCTTTGAAAATCAAAAAGATGGTAAATAAATTCATACAGCTCTTGTGGCAGTATTACTTAATAAGACATTCTTTTTAAAAAATTTTCTAATTTTATATTGGAGTATAGTTGATTCACAATGTTGTGTTAGTTTTAGGTGCACAGCAAAGTGATTCAGTTATGACATAAATCACAGCAATATTTTTTTTGATCCATCTCCAAGAGTAATGGAAATGTAAACAGATGGGACCTAATTAAACTCAAAAGCTTTTGCACAGCAAAGGAAACCATAAACAAAACTTAATAGGACATTCTATGGTGACTTTATGATGATTGGGAAGGGATTGGTACATTATATGTAAAACCAGGTCCCAAATATTTAGTTGCCCTTTCTTTGCTAGATCTTTCATTATCCTATATCTATTAATGTTTCCCCGGGCTAATAAATTCTTAGATTATTAACAATTAACTTTAATGCTAATTATAATGTTAATTAGAGACATCTTAAAATCTCAAAGCAGGCTCCAGTCTCCATATTAGATATTAACCTAATCAGTGACTTAATTCTGTTGCCCAGACTTTGTGAAATAAGAAATTGAGGCAAAAAGAAGGGATATAACTTAGTCCGTGCCCTAGAGAATGTCAGTAATGGAGTGGGAGACAAGAAGTTAGACCCACCAGGTCCCTGAGTGGTTGAGTTGCTCTTATCAGACTTTAGACATTTTACACTCATGTAATGAGGAACTAATTGATTTAGATTTGTGGTCAGGAGCAGGCGATGGAGCAGGAGATGGAGTGGGCAATGGTATGGTACTTCAAACAGCCATGATTAATCTTGGCGACATGGAGGTGCAGAGGGAATTGTTAAATAGGAAGTAGAGGAAGATGAAGAAAGATTTGAGGGGTGCATGAGCGTTCTTGTCAGATAATAGCTTTGGGATTTCTGGGTTGTAGTAAAAGAGGCTCTACGTGCATCACCTGCTCAACTGCACACGCTCTCTGCTGAGCCCTCCAGGGACCTCTTTCCCTGTCTTTACTAATTTCAGTGTGGTTTTGCTTCCTTAGCTGGGTGATGATTACCCAGTGGGGTCTGCGATTGTCATGATGTAGATGCCAATATATGTTGAACTACACACAAAATAAAAGTCCCTGAGTAGGCCCAAGATGAAAATAACATTTTTTTTTTTTTTTGGTCTCTTAGAGAGTCAAAGCCAGATTAGACAACTCAGTCCAAGAAGAAACTCCTTTACACTCATTAGGATGGCTATTATTAAAAAAACCAAAAAACTAGAATGTAAGTGTTGATGATGTGGAGAAATTGGAACACTTGTGCTTTGCTGGTAGGAATGTACAATGATGCAGTTGCTATGCAAAACAGTGTGGCAATTCCTCAAAAAATTAAAAATGGAATTGTCATATGATCTAGCCATTCCACTTTTGACTATATACTCAAAGGACTTGAAAGTAGAGAATTTAACTAAGGAGATGAAAGATCTGTACATTGAAAACTATAAGACATTGATGAAGAAAAGAAGACGTAAATAAATGGAAAAATATTCTATGCTCACAGATTGGAAGAAATAATATTGTTAAAATGTCTATACTACCTAAAGTGATCTACAGATTAAATACAATCCTTACCAAAACTCCAATGGCATTTTTTATAGAAATAGAAAAAACAATCCTAAAATTTGTATGGGACTACAAAAGACCTGGAATAGCCAAAGCAATTTTGAGAAAGAACAAAGCTTCCTGATTTCAAATTACATTACAAAGCTATAGTAATCAAAACTATATGGTACTGGCATAAAAATAGGCACAGAGTTCAATGGAACAGAATAAAGAGCCCAGAAATTAACCCATGGGTTAACAACAAAAGAGCCAAAAATATACAATGAGGAAAGGATAGTGTCTTCAATAAATGGTGTTGGGAAAACTGGAAAGCCACATATAAAATAATGAAATTGGACCACTAACTTATACCATACCTCTAAATTAACTCAAAATAGATTAAAGACTTGAGCATAAGACCTGAAACCATAAAACTCCTAGAAGAAAACATAGGTGGTAAGCTCTTTGACGTTGGTCTTGGAAATTATTTTTTGCATTTGATATCAAAAGCAAAGGCAACAAAAGTAAAAATAAACACGTGGGACTACATCAAACTAAAAAGCTTCTGCACAGCAAAGGAAACCATCAACAAAATGAAAAGGCATCCTATGGAATGGGAAAAAATATTTGTAAACCACATATCCAATAAGGAGTTAATATCCAAAATATATAAGAAACTCATACAAATCAGTAGCAAAAACCAAATAATCCAATTAAAAAATGGGCAAAGTACCCGAATAAGCATTTTCCAAAGAAAAATACACATGGCCAACAGGAACACGAAAAGGTGTTCAACATCACTAATCATCAGGGGAGTATAAATGAAAACCACAATATCACCTCACACCTGTTAGGATGGCTATTATTAGAATACAAGAGATAACAAATGGTAGCAAGGATATGGAGAAATAAATCCTTGTGCCCTATTGGTGGGAATGTAAACTAATACAGTCACTATGAGAAGAGTATGGAGTTTCCTCAAGAAATTAAAAATAGAACTACCATATGATCCACAGTCCAACTTCTTGGTATATATCCAAAAGAAATGAAATTATTATCTTGAAGAGATATCTGTACTCCCATGTTCATTGCAGCATTATTCACAATAAATAGGTAAGTAAAAGGGTACAAACTTTCAGTTATAATAGGAATAAAGACTGAGGATCTAATGTATAACATGGTGACTATAGTTAATAGAGCTGTATTGGATAATTGAAATTTGCAAAGAGAGTAGAACTTAAATGTTCTCACCAAAAAGAAAAAAAGCACATACATGAAGTGATGGATTTGTTAATTAATTTCACGAGGGGAAACCTTTCACAATGTATTTGTATATCAAATCATCAGGTTGTATACTTTAAATATCTTACAGTTTGGTCAATTATACCCCAATTAAAGCTGAACAAATGAACTGAAAGCAGGGATTTGAATGGATATTTGTATATACACATCTTCATGGCAGCATTACTCACAGTAGCCAAAAGGTAGAGGCAATCCAACTGTGCATCAATAGATAGATGAATGAATAAACAAAATGTGATATATGCATACAGTGGAATATTATTCAACCTTAAAAAGGAAGGAAATTCTGATAGTGTTACAATGTGGATGAACCTTGAAGACATTATGCTAAGTAAAAAGGAAAAATACTGTATGATTCCACTTATATGAGTTCCCTAGAGGAATCAAATTCAATTCAAATTGTCACCTTCATGGTGACAAGGGACTGGCATACTTACTAGAGGGCTAAGGATAAGGTGTGGTAAGAAGAGCCACACTTTGAGAACTGGTGTTATTTATTTTTGTTTCTGAAGAGTGATCTTGCTCCAGGCATTCAATTATTGTTTGTATTATGGTAAAAGTGCCTCCCCAGTCAACTTAAAATTGATCATAATGCTCATCAAGCCCATCATGATATCCATCACCCTTGCTCTGACAAAATCTGCCTTTATACTATTATTAGGGAAAGTGGTGTTTTTCTATCTTTTGTTTCTTTTCTCTTTTTTTTCTCTTTCATTTGCCAACAAAAGAGTTGTCAAAAGTAATGTTTATAATAATTTAACGGATTATTTGCTTATTAGGTATTAATCATTCTGCCGTGCCTAGGGCCCATGCTGCTGCTTTGCTGCTAGAACAGTGATTCTGATCTCAATTAGATTATGTCTCTCTCCTTTACCTCCCCATAAATCATTCCGGCAAACTGAAATTAACAGCTACTGGAGCGCATTAATAATCTGCCTCACACATTGGAAAATGCATTAGCCGGAACTCTCCCATCGCTCTGACTGTTAAGCACATCATTTTGTTTATGAAATATAAACATTTCATGGAATAGCTCTCCCACATTTCTCTGGGCCTGTGACAGCTAAAATGATTGCACACGATTGCCAGTCAGTCATGCGCCCAAATAAAGTTTGTTTAAAGTCATGGTTCTGTGACTGCCCCATTTTCTCAGGCATTTAAAAACCTACATTTAAAGAAAAATCCCCTGTGATCATGAAAATAATAATAATAGTACCTTAAAATTGATACCTCATGTGTACATTCCTTTGCATCGTTTACAAAGTGCTTTCACTTTCTTATGCCTGTGAGCTAGCAGGATGCTATTATTATTCACATTTTATTTTTCCCCATAGGGGAACTAAGGCTGAGAGATGATTTGATCAAGGTCACACAGCAAGTGGTTGGAAGGACGGTCTAGAGTCCAGGATTTGACTGTAAGTCTCATGTTCTTTTCAATGTTCTACATTCTATACTGTAAACCACACTCTTTGTGTATCTATGTTCACACTCTTTCTATTTGTTCATTTTATAATGCAGCCATGTGTCCTTTGTGGAGAAATAAGGGACCTGCCTTTATTCTGACAGATTAAAGATCAAAATCAAGAAAAGTCAGAGGTAAAAGGATTATTTTCTTTATTTTAAGTTACTGCACTTATTCATTGCGTCAGTTACAGTATATTCACTGCTGTACAATTCAGTGATGATGTGCACAGCAGAGTACTTAAAATGGAGACTTGATATATTATCAACAGCATTTTTGGGAATTCCCTGGTGGTCCAGTGGTTGGGACTCCGCGCTTACACTGCCGAGGGCCCGGGTTCAATCCCGGGCTGGGGAACATCCCGCAAGCTGCGCGGCTCGGCCGAAAGAAAAACCCAGCATTTTTTTGTTTGTTTGTTTAAATTTAATTTAATTTGTTTTTTATACAGCAGGTTCTTATTAGTTATCTCTTTTATACATATTAGTGTATATATGTCAATCCCAATCAAAACCCAGCATTTTTTACTCCTATATAGGTAGCATCTCTGGATGATTCAAGAACTTAAACACCCTTCTTACTTCAACAGTAAATGTCTTGGTCTTAATTTATTTTGATGGCAGAAAAAGTCAGATGGCAGCAAAGTTGATCAGAATTTTTTGTTGTTGTTATGCCCCGTTTTACTTACTGAAGTGAAACTGATTACTGCCCAGCTAGTATCTAAGTTCATCAGAAATATTGACTGCAGCATGTTTTGGCTGATTTAATTATGGCAGGTAAATAACAGTCTTAGCTACTGAATGGAAGAAACAAAAATATAAATTTGTTGGAATTTTTTAAAGATTTATTGACAATCCAAACTTCAGACAAATTTGCATCTAGTCCCCATTGTTTTTATTTATTATTGTTTCTGTACTCTTGACTAGTCCCAGAATTGTCACCTCTGTGTGGTTAACCTCTCTAAACTTCAGTTTATTTATCTAGAAAATAAATATAGTAACATACCCTCCTTATCTCAGAGGATCAAACAGGAAAAAGTATGTGAAATACATTTCACTAGAAAAGTTTTTAAGATTATATATCATTTTAATCAATTATTTTGTGGCCAAGTAGTTGAACAAATTCTTACGCAGCGTATTTTTTCTAAGGGGTTCAGGTAGCTGAGAAGACATAGTCTCTTGACAGACTGTTGATTGATGCTGCAGGTGCCTTCCTCCCTTTGTCCCCACCCTCCCAAAGACTCACTCATTCACTTTCTTGCTGAACAAGAACAATACCTGAACTGTCTTTTGCCTGACATCTATAGTTTCATGAGTATGTGTTAACAGGCTGGACGTACCTATGATTAAGTTTGAATACCAACCTGAAAAAAATCAAAATTTATTGATTGTAGACCTTAAGAACTTTGAGAACATGACTGGTGTCTTTGGGATCCCAGCACCTAGCACAATGTTTGGCCTGCAGTAGGCATGTAATGAAAGTTTGTTTCATGAATTGAAAAATGTCACATTTCAGTCATGCTTCTATTGCACAAAACATTTTCCCATACTCTCCTTTTAGGTTGCTTACAGGTCACAGAAAACAAACAAACAAAAAAACCCACAAACGAAACCAGTCTCATTAATCTCCGGCCAAACCAAAACTCTTGTGCTGGCTTCATTCACAAGTCTTAGCTAGTAATATATTTATCTGTTTCAAAAGACTTTGCTCCTGAGAATTCCCTGGTGGTCCAGTGGTTAGGCCTTGGTGCTTTCATTGCTGGGGCCCAGGTTCAATCCCTAGTTGGGGAACTAAGATCCCACAAGCCATGTGGTGCTGCCAAAAAAGAAAAAAAAAAAGAAAAAGAAAGAAAAGACCTTGCTCCCAAAAGGATTTCGATCTGTCATAGTGATGATATTCAAATGACTATGCAAAAGCTTTTCACAAAGGTGTTACACCTTGTCAATCCATCTTGTAAATCCATCTTGTAAATATTATTACAAGTGTGTTACTTAAGTGTTTTCATTAAGGGAAAGAAATACTATGCAGATGAAAGTCAGTACGAATTAAAAATTTTTTTTAAATGAACGTATTTAAACGATTGAAGTCTGTGTGTTTTGAAATACATTGGGGAGCGTGTAGCATATTATTGCCTCTTTGGGTGAAACTATAGTGGCGCATTCTGTGAATGCTTATTAAGCATTATCCTGATCTTAATTATTTTCTTTTATGCCTCTGGACCCTGTAAAAAAATCACCATTGTAGTTTTCCAGAAGTCTTCAGTGGCAGGGTAAGATCTTTCAGCCAATAGTAATTTTGAGGTAAATAATTACTTTTAAAATGATGCAGGAAATTAAGTAATTTTTGCACAATCTATGTTACTCTTCAAGCAATCTTTAATGAGTGCAATATAATAAAGCAGTAATTGAATTGGTAATATATTTATCATTCCTGTTAAAAGCTCTTTCTTCTGCCCAGCAATAGGAGAGGATAATTTGGAAAGTGAGCATTAAGTATGCGTGATACATACAGTATCACACAGTACTGCCAAGTATCTTTTGGAGAAGCAGCTTCTATGCATGTGTAATAACCAATCTTTAAATGTCAAAGTTGCAGCCATTTTAAGAAAGAAATCCATATTTTGGACTAAATGTCATTTCAGATAACCAAGCTATTTGAAAGCTCTACGAGGATTTTTAAAAAAGAGGAAAAAAGCCAGATCCTCATAAGCTTTGACTTATTTATTTTTGCATTTCCATAACTTGATAATGATCAAACCAAACTTCCCAGAAAACTGAAAGCAAAATTGTACTCTGAGCCGAGATCTGGTGTTTCTTGCTTCACCCTGAAGGAAATCTTCAGTTTAGTTATAAATCCCTGAAAATTAGGTTTTATATTGGAAATGCTGAGAGGCTTTCTGCCATTTTAACAACCAGAGCTAGAACTGCTTTAAAAACGTTGTATATGCATATAATATGCATATATCAGGAGGTTATAGCTATCTTACCAGTGATAAAACATAACACTCATAAAAATTAGTTTCGTATACTGTGTGTTAAATAAACTTTACCTGTTCCTGTTTGCCTTTCTCTTTACACCCACTTACCTACCAACAGGGGGGTAACAAAAACTATGCTCTTTTTTACCCAGGAGTAAAACTTGGTGCAGTCAAGTTCCTGGCTCTCCTGGCTTGTTGTTTCTTAGAGCAATTCATCAGATACCTAACAGCATCTGTGCAGACTAGACCCCAGCCTCTTTTTTTTTCCTTTGTTTTATTAAACAATAATTTCTTGATATCTTGTGAGTAGAATCTTACACAGTTTTCTTTTAGGGCACATTCAGTACAAACCTATATGCAATACAGCTTATATGTGTGGCAGGTTTACGCACGCTGCATTCAAGAGGAGAGCCATCCAGGGATGGGGCTATGACTGGGCGTGGAAGGGAAACTTCACGTGGGGAGAGGATTGGACTTTGAAATGGATTGCCCCCCATTGCCCTACAACAGACGACTTCTGCTATTTGCTTCTGTCTCCAAATTTTATTTGATATTGTGGAGAAAGAGTCACTGTATTTTGGAACCAAAAAGAGTTAAGAATCTAGTCAAGAAGTAGTTCTTTTCTACAAAGATAGACAACAGGGAAAAAAAACCCTTATTAATTCTTATTTCTAGTGCATCCCTTGTCCTTTGCAGGAGAGGCAATAAATCTTTGCTCCCCAACAGAACAGCAAAGGGGAAAAAAATAATGTTGGGAGTGCCTACAACTTGTCAGATCAAATGTTAGTGAATCATGTCTTTGGAGGAGATGGTTTGCTGGAGAAGAGCTAGCTTGCTTGCTTGCTTTCTTTCTCTTTCCCCTTTCCTTCCTTTCCCTTCCCTTCCCTTTTCCTTTCTTTCCTATCCTTCTTGCTGCATGGGGCTGCAGGATGACAGCCATCATCATCATGTTTATTACACCATATTTCTCCCCCTCTCCTCCTGTCTTCTAACACATAGACAATGCTTGGGAATTACTGACAAGTGACTTCTTGCAGGAGTTAGGAACAGGAAGAAAGACTCTAAATACCCTGTATTACTGGCTGTGTGTCACGTACCTTTATGATGACTCTAAAATCTGCTTGCAGCTAGAATTTTGTGCCCTTTGAGCTGAAAACAAAGTCAAAATGGTAATTGATATTTTTTGTCCTTTCATTATTTCATGAGCATTATCTTCGTTAACTAAATAACATAACCCATTACTTTGAATGGTCAAGGTTTGGGGGTGTATATGCTTTGAAATTCAAGTTTTCTGTTTCCTTGCGATGAAGACAGCCTATTTTATATTTTCATAAAGAGAAGGATGCCCGAAGGTGAATGATGGATGAATCTTAAATGGTTGGTGTCCAGTTTGAACAAGCACCTGGAAGGTGGGCTATTTGGCTGCATTCCTACAGATCTTTATTATTACTTAGCATTCACACAGCATTTGGTATTTGCAAAGGGTTTCACACTCATTTTTATAAGCTATTCTTCATACCAATCCTGAGAGGCAGGTTCATTTTCCTCAGTACTCCGCTGAGAAGACTTGGCAGAGGACTAGTTAGCTTCTTGCGTTAAGGCATGTGGGACCTTAAACAGGGCAGTGGTTAGTCTGAGTACGCTCAGCCATTGTGTTTCCAGGGCGTAACGGCGAGTGCTTGTTTTCATAGCTGAATTTACTTTGAAAGAACACTTTAATTTTACTAAGGCACAACTTCCAAAGGAAAGAAACGCTGATAAAGTAGATTCTGTACTATAGCAAAGAAAGGCATCGATTCCCTGGAATATTCAGGGATCTCAGATATTTGATCTACATTTAGGGTGTTTTAGAGAAAGAGTACTGGAAATCAGTTTAGCTGAAATCATTTTTAAGGGACATCATCCTTCTCTCCTCTCCTTTTTTTTTTTAACCTTTTCTCCTTTCCCTGCCCCCCCCCTTTCCATCTTTTAGCTTGTGGTCTGAGCCTTATCCTTAACTCCTCATTTCTAAAATGTTGCTGTAAAGTCCTGCCTGAGATAATGTTGGTAAAGTGCCTGGTAAATTTGTTGGCTCACAGTATATCGACATATCTTGTTATATTAGTGGTATTGTGTGTTCCAGGATCAGTGTTATTTTCACATCTCTGGTTCAAATTAGGCATTAGCAACAATATGTACCCAAGATTCACACAGAATAAAGAGGAGGACTTGGTAAATATCCCAATAGCTTAGGTATATTCCTTCCTTCTCAATTTTATAGGCGACTTAGGCAAAAATCACTGTTAGACGTTTACGTTAATATTAATTTATTTTGGAGATGGGAGTAGTTTGCTAGAGAGAAAAGCTGAATTACCTTTGGCATTATGGAGTAAAGAATGAAGTCTGAATGTGAGACAAGCATCCTTATAATGTGGCTTCTAATATATCCATTGCTTTTCTGTCCATACATTCAGCATAAATTTTATCAAGTGGCCATTGATCAGTACTTACTTTTCTTTCTCCTAATCCTCACTGTAACAGGAAGGATTTGAGAAATGACCTACAATTTATGATGCTTTATCAATGTTTTTACTCACTATGGAGGAAAGTGTGAGGAACATATTTCATGATGAAGTGGGTTTCTAGTTAACGGGACAAAATGAAAGCAAAGTCATAGATCAGTGTAATATGTCAAGCACAGAAAGGATTCAATTTATTGTAAATAATACCCAAGTTGCAAAAGAAATACAGCAACAGAAATCAGTTTATTCTATATGTGAAAAGGGAAAATTACCAGGAAGAGGTAATAGGCTCCATTTATCCCTTGACAGAAATTCATATTGTTTGTGCTTATCCCCTCTGGGGGATCAAGGACTCTGTCTGTCTTTGGGATTTTTAGAAGGATGGGCAAACATATTAAACTTCCTATGGCAAAGTTATAATAACCAGCACCTTTAAATTCAAAACATTTTGCTGCTGATATACAAAGGTACCTCAGGGGACATTCCACCATTTAAACAGTGTTTCTCAAAGAGTGGTTCCAAGTCTGCCTGCACTGGAATCATTCATAGTGCTTAATTAAAAAATAAGCTTTCCTGACCCCATGATAGAACAATCAAATCCAAATCTATGGAGTTGGGAGGGGAGGAATTGGATGAAGGCAGCCAAAAGGTACAAATTCCAGTTATAAGATAAATAAGTACTAGGGATGTAATGTACAGCATGATTAATACAATTGACACTGCTGTATGTTATATATGAAAGTTAAGAGAGTAAATCCTAAGAGTTCTCATGACAGGAAAATATATATTTTTTAATTTCTTTACTGGTATATCTGTATGAGATGATGCATGTTCACTAAACTTATTGCGGTGATCATTTCATGATGTAAGTCAGTCAAATCATTATGCTGTACACCTTAAACTTATATAGTGCTGTATGTCAATTGTATCTCAATTGAATGAAAAGAAAAAAACCCCAAATCTATGGGGCCTGGAGACTGAGAATCTGCATTGTAAAGTAAATATTCCAGGTAATTCTTATTCTAGGCTTGCTAGATTTAGTAAACAAAACAAAATGCAAAAAACAAGCAAACAAAGAAAAAAAAAAGAAACCCAGGACACTCAGTTAAATTTGAATTTCAGACAGACAACATTTTTTAGGGATAAGTATATCCCATGCGATTTTGGGAACATATTTGTACTAAAAAAACACTTTATTTTGATCTGAAATTCAAATCAAACTATGCATCTTGTCTTTTGTATGGCAGCCCTATTTGACACACACTGAAGTTTGAGAAACACTGATTTAAGGGGTATATTCAAATGTTCAGAACCAGCACAAAGCTCTGGCCATAGCTGAAAACTTTTTGGGAGATGAAGGGTGGAGGGATTTTTGCTGATCTGACTCTAAATGCCTAAGAAGAGCTTTGTAAACTACTAAAGCGTGCAAACATGGGGTCAGCAAAGCCTTTCTTCCATCCTGTTTTACCAGGTAAGTGTTTTCCCACAGGAAAAGCAACAACTTTAGGAAATCTGCGTGTTATCAGCACACAGCTTGTTATCTTTTTAAAGCTTGTTCTCTTAACCGTAGGGGAAAAGAGAAGGGAGGATGGACAGGTGCTTCCTAGATGGACATTTTTACAACCTTCTTTGGGAACCTATGATGATTTTCTAAATATTGGGCTAAACAGTTTGTTAACTCCTGTTCAGCTCTATCCATGTTAGGGAAGTGAAGTTATTCCTTGGTTAACATCAGGCTGTATTTTTTGTAAGGAAACTTTTTGGAATTCTTGGTGCAAGTTTTAGTTTCTTTCAGAGGAGACGAGGGTTTGATGATTTTTTTATTTCGATAACAATCCAAACAATCTTTCAGGCTGAAAGGTGTGCAGAATTGTGAGAAAGTGATTGCCTGGGACATCTGTGCTCACAGGCATGCTCTCTCTTCAGAGGCCTGCTGAGGGGTGACTCTGGAGGAGTGAAACCATCTTTTCACCACCCACGTTTGTATGAAACGTGCTTAAAAACATGCTTCATGAACAGACTGGAGAGTCCAGTAAAGTCTGATCCACGGTGGGCTCAAGAACATTGATAGAAAGAACATTCCTGCTTCTGACTTCATTTTACTACAGTTTCTTTCCAGCTGAAGGTAAGGCCTTTCATTGATTTTGACTGGCTGGGACCATATTTCTAATTTACATCTTCTGAGTCTACAGTCACTGCAAAGAAGCCCAGATAAAGTGGAAGCAAACAGAGCCTGCTGGAGAAACCCTCAGCCTGAGTAATATACTATTTACCTTAATGAAAGCACTATCAGAAACAGGAGGGCCAGCCTTTTTTGTTATTGCTACACACAAGCAGTCTGCAACCTGAAGGAATAATTGCTGCTCCGTGTCTGAACCTTTCCTAAATAATTTCAATTCTATTGACTTTTTTGGCCTTTTAACCAAGCCATCAGCTTTCTAGATAGCTTTGCTTCCATTTCTAGAAATCCATAGCCCGTGGAAAGAGTGAGTAGCTCAAGACATCTTATAAACCTTACTTCATTTATCCTTACCATAGCCTTGAGAAGTAAAAGTTCTATAAGTCCTAATGACCCCAGTTTTCATATATGAAGAATGAGGTACAGAAAGGCTATAAATGACACACAGGCTGAGAGTTCCCTGAAAAACTAACAGTCTTCATACTTTTATATGTGATTATTAATTATAAGCATTGGTTGGCTCTAGTACTAGGTGACCTATGAATAAAATAAAACTGCCTCTTTCCTGGAAGATTTGTAATACGTTATGAGATTTTATTTAGAGTCTATATTCTTATCATGTTAGAGCAATGTGCAGAAACCAAGGTCCCCTCTCAATATTGCCTAAGGTCTTTGAGTTTATCAAACACAGGTGATACACCATTAGAAGATGTTTATACGGGAGCTTTGGTGAGATGAATGCTTGTAGCCAACTGATCTAACCGAAGTCTTTCTTGGTGTGATCCAAGGGGCTTTAGTACCTAAATGATCAACGATTATACGGTCTTTTCTACCATATGGGTCCATTGGTGGGATGGCACATATTTTCTGGGTTAGGAAAGATATCATCCCTTTATGACCCTGTTGCCGTAACTCAGACACTGGGTCCAAACCCAGTTCTCTAACCCTTGATCTAAAAGGTTGCAAATAAAATAGTAGACCATGGAACGGGTGAAAAGAATAGAAACACAGAGGGATTCATGAACCTACTTGAATAAGGGGGACACTTGAGACCTCCACCTCCGGAGGGTTTTGCCAGTGTTCACAGACAGGGATAGTTTAGGTGGCAGATATATATGTCAGCAACTTTGGCTAGTCTTACTCCTTAGTGGTAATATAAGAAGGGTTAACAGTTGAGTTGAGGAGAAGGTCACTACCTATGAGCTGAGTCTTCTGAACTCTGCTATGTTTATTGTCTAAGGAAGAGACCTGTGTCTATTAGATACCTTTCTGGGACAAGTGACAGGTCAGATTAGATGAGCTGGAGAGAGAGAGGGCTAGAGGACTAAATACAGAAAAACAGAGGAGGCGGGCTGTGTGCAGCCCCAGCTAGATTTATTTTAGCCCTTATAAATAAAAACATGAGCAGAGCCTCTCTACAGAATTATTTACGAAAGAATTTTAAGCTATGGGCCCTTTCCAGGCTAAGCACTGAACGCTAAAGTTCATGATGTAGAATGACTTTGGCTCCTGTGGCCCCAATTTGGACAAATCTGCCATTAACACCAGCATGGCAGTTATTTTACTGGGGGTGACAGATTGTGAGGTAGGGAGAGTAATTCAGACTATTACCCAGGTGAAGGCACGAAAGCTCAGTGATATATGAAGACCACTTAAATTCATTGTATCTTGTACATCACATCTTTGATAGATTATAGCTGTGGCATTAAAATGGAAATGGTTTCTCTGAGGCCTGACAGGGGCTGGGGTGACCTGTGACCTCCCTCTGAGGAATGTGACTGACCGAATTATCAGTTAAGAGAAAAATCTACGGGGAATAGACTCACAGTGATGGCGAATCCCCCATGCATATATATCTATATCTTTTAAACCTCTGGTTTGATTGAAAGCTTCAGTACTCAAACCTTGTTTCCACCTCCTCTCCCGGATCCTCCCCCCAGCGCGCCTGCCGCAACCCAGGCTCACTTTCTCAGCTCAGATTTCATACCGGCAAGGCCCCTAATATTGATTGAAAAATTGTTATTAGAGATAGTAGGCCTCCTGCATGCTGCCTACTGATTTAATTTGGAAAACATTTAATTTTATGAAGCGGTAAATGATGGTGCCCTGCTCCCCTGTGTTAGGGAGCATCTGGCTCTTCACCTCCTCACCCGCCCAAGTCCCCGGCGTCCTCTTGGCAATCATGTGCTCCCTTCCCCTTTGCTTAACAAGTTATTTCAATTTCTAAACGAAGGCTGAACAAGAGAAAGACAACATGCAAATTGAGCTCCAAGCCGCCATTCACACGTGAAAAAGTTCCCCTGGAATTCCCTCAACTCAGCCCAGCCCCCCTCTCTGCATCTGTCATGAAAGAAACAGAGCCCTTGTTCTCCTCAGATTGTTTTCACCAATGACCTGACACCACCATCTATAATTAATTACATCATTTACATTAGACTATTGACTAAACAAATACATAAATCATAGGCAGAGTCAATAGGTGCAGACATATTTAATCATGTTCTAAATAATGATTACTGCTCCCATAATGCAATAATTATTTTCAGCAGCTGACTTGAATTAATCTTCTGTCAGTGTGCCATCTGAAAAAAAAAAAAAAAAGACGAAGGTGAAGAAGGCAATGCCAACGATGGAGGAGCTGTTCTGTTTCTCTCAGTGTCTCTTTTCATTCTTCCCTGCAGGTTCCCTCTGCTCTCCCTCTCTCTTTCTACGACCCCTCTAGGCTTCTCTTTTCCTTTTCCTCTGCTTTTCACGGTCCCCTTTGTCTCCTCCTGTGTTCACGTCCGCGTCTCATACTTGTTCTTTTTGCCACCTGTCTCCGTGGCTCTTTCTCCCCCGACATGTAACTTCCCCGTTCTTCTTCCTTTGCATTCGTCCTGCGGCTGGACCGTGACCCTGGCGGCATCCAGTCCCCATTTCCAGCCCCCGCACCTCTTGCCCCAACCCTCCTGCCCTCCCATCACCTTCATTTCTAAATCTCTGTGGACAGTTTTAAACGCTAAAACTCAGAGAAGCAGTTTTCTTAATAACTTATCCAGATTAGATTTTCCTTCTCTCCTGTTTGACAGCTTTTCCTAAATCATTTTCCACTTAAGAATGGAAAATTGATTAAAGAGATGGGGCAGTTATAACACAGGAGTACTCTACAAATGCAATGCTCATAATTTTTAGACTAATTTAGCTTTTGTCATCAGAGAGAAGAGAATAAATCAGTGTTTGTAGGTGTACATGGGTCTAACTTAGAAATGGAATCAACTCTTCAAAGTATTTTATTTGGGATAGAGCATACTACAGTTAGTGGGTGCTTTGCAAATAAAATAATGCCTCCTATTCTACTTCATATTTGGCTATCAGTAGGCAAGGCCAATTATTAAGAAGTGACAGCCTGAAGAAAAGACATTAGGCCACAATTTATTTAAATACCAGTAGTTTGAAGTACTAATTCTAAGAGACTGCGTTAAGGATAAACGCAGAATAAAATTTTACATGCTGTCTTGTCCCTAGCACCATCCCTTGCTTTCTTTTTGTAAGTTTATAGACAGTTGTTACATCAGAGGAAAAGTCATTTTGGGTCAAATAATACAAAAGAGTTGCAAATGTTTACTGCCTGTAGTTAGTTTTAATATTCTCTCCTGAAAGCTTTTCTGCAACGACCTTTTTAATTAATGCTTGTCCTCGGGGATTTGTGATCAAAAAAAGTCCCGGATCACTATCCATGAAATGGGGAATACATTTCCTAACCTCTTTTCTCTATTCTCATCCCAAAGGATGAGCCATTTTTGATTCTTTGCACACTCATATGTTGTGTCTGGCTGGCCAGGCCCCTCTTATCCTTTCAAGCAATGACATCCTTTCTGGTTGTGGTACATACTTGCCAATTTAAGGGGCATGTAATAGGAATGTGATTGGAATTTGTCCTGATTAGCAATATAAGGGAAGACAGCCTTGGCAGGGAATATTTAGAATCACAGGTAATAGAGTATTCATTCATTCAAAAAATATCTACTGAGTGCCTGCCTGTGGCAGGTACTGTGCTAGGTACTGGTTATCCACAATGATCATCAGTTCATAGACATTATTAAAGCTACTTTCCTAAACTCCTCGTTAAATTCCATAGAAGCAAATTTAAATAAACAATTATTTTGAGAATAGCACACTGTACAATTGAAATTATTGAATATACCAGCTAGCATGAATTTTTTTGGTGTCGTATGAACCAGGTATGTTCCAAACAGTTCAACAAAGGTGTGAGACTAATGTGAAACTCAGTGAAAACTATCTGAAAATGTTAGATGTGGGGTTTGACTTTTTCCCATTTACATGTCTGTTCCCTAAGGAAAAAGAGGATAGAGAGGGATAGTTAAACAAGAGACCTAGTAAAGGGAAAGAGAGAGGCTAGTAGGAAGAATGAAATAATTTCCCCCTGTCCACTGACCAAAACCATCACTCACTGTGGAAGTACTTACCTCAAACAGATCCTGCCTCTGAAATGAGAGCACTATTTTGTAATTTCTCCAGGGAACAAGTGGAAAGGGAATACACAATTTACATGAATTATTTGAAACTTTGAGGTGTCATTTATTCAATATATTGCTTATTTATCAAGAACAACAAAAAATATCTTAGTGAAAAGGGTAAAGCTTGCAAGGCAAAATGCAGTTTTCTTATGTGAAAGCAGGGGGAAAAAATCTACTTCCTAGGGATGTTGTGAAGTTTAAATGGCAGCATATTTATGGAAATGCAGTGCATCTGGCAATAGGCCATACACATAGTAAGTTCTCAAAAAATGGGCTCTGATGCTGTTACTACAGAATGATCAAGTATAGAGTCTTAGGGTGCTTGTAATTAATTGAAGGATGGGTTGATTCTTTTTAGGTAATTTTGAGTAGAACAAACATATACCTTTGTATATGGTGTATTTGTATATTTGTATGGTGGTTCTGATCCACTCCCAAGATATATGTGTGTGTGTGTGTGTGTGTGTGTGTGTGTGTATGTGTGTGTATATATGTATATATATATATACATATATACACACACATACATATTTTGACTGTACTGCATGGCTTGCCACGGCAGTGAAAGCCTGAAATCCTAACCACTAGGCCACCACAGAACTCCCCTAGGTATGTTTTTATATATACAACTACATTGTTAGTTAATCTTTTATTATTTACCAGAATCATTCACGCAAAAGCCCGCACAAAACTATGCATATTCTGTGTGTTAAAGAAATTCACTTTCTAGGACTGGAGGCAAGTGCACAGATAATTTTTGTAAAATTATGAAATGCAATGTAATATAATGTTCAATAATCCTTTGTTCCTGTAGTGACTGGAACTTCCCGTCTCTATAGTGGTACTGTATAGGACTTGGATTAAGTATACTGTTAAACCAGATTTAAAGTCAAAACAGAGGTAAATACAAACTAAATTTTTCTAAATTAGCATGGCAGTCACTTCCTCTACTTGGTCTGTGACTCAGTGGTTTATTCTAACACACAAGCCATATGCCCTCTAACTTGCTTGGGGAGGCCTGTTCTTAGTTGCTGTATAGTCAGTGACATACCATTTTTATGTATAAGCATCTTCTGAAATGCAGAGAAGTTTGGGGGCAGTTATAATAAACACTTCTTTTGGGACCCATGGCAAAGAATTTGTAGTACTTCATAACCTAGCACATCAAGGAGCTTATATAAAAATGGAGGAATTGTGCATTTTGGCTACCGATTTGAAATATTTATAAAGGAAAGTGAAAAAGGAGTCCACCTTTCCATCAGAGCCTGTGTTATAGCCTGGTTAATATTGCATGATGAGTGACATATAAATAAACAATAAATAGAAATAAACATAGTGAATATAAAAATAATTATTGATATAAATAATAAATGAATAAAACATAAGTTTAGGGCTGAGATGGAATGGAACTAGATATGAAATTTAATTGAGCTTGATTTTGAGTTTAAGTCTTTTGGAACCAGTAGTTCAGTAAGGATTTCAGGAATTTTTTTCCTTTTAATTTTAAATGAATGTGCTCATAGATCCTGGCTTCTTAGGTCAGTCAACCAAAGATAACTATTACTGTAATTCTAAATAGCTGCCTGGGGAAAAGTATTTGGCCTGAGGATGGGTTTAGACCAGGGGGACCAGAGGTTTCCATTTTAAAAGGATCATCCCCTGCTCAAACAGTTTTGATCTATCTTTTAAGAAGTCTTTGGGGAACTGTACATTATTCCCTTTTCTCCAGGAGAAAGCAGCAGGAGGAAATTCTTTTCTTCAGTCTTGGGAGAAGCCTTCCAGATCATTAACCAGCTGGGCTATCGGAACCAAATTTTCCAGAGGAAGTTGTTTGGGGGAAAAAAAATTTTAGTGCTCTACCTGCAATGGACTCATTCCTTTAATTCTCCCAACAGTTTAATTCAATGAGGCAGGCTGTAAGAGTTCACATCTCTGTTTTAGAGGGGAAACTCAGAGAGATTAACCCTTGCCCCGGGTTACAAGTGATGCAGCCAGCCTTTAGTTGGTCGGTCTGACTCCAGAGGCTACACTGAAAGGGGCAGGACACATGGCGAAATCAGAGGCCAAATCCTATGGGGAATTCTGAGGTTTTCCACCAGTAAGCCGGTGAGATAAGCAAAGGTAGAACTCTATTCCTCCCTCTCCCCAGCTATCCCACTGTCCCTATGACCTCCCTCTTCTACTTCTTTTCCATGCTTTTCAGGTACATTTTGCCTCCTGCCTAGTTTCCTTTTGGATAGTTAATATTCCTGTCTTATACTTCACTAATGTATCCTTTTGTAGTATCTAATTTGCCATTAATATCATTCAGTGTATTTTTTCATTTTACACATTATAGTTTTTATCTCTAGAGGCTGTTTGGATTTAAAAAAAAATCTTCTATGTCTCTACCTAAATTTTGGATAATTATAAAAACTGTTATAAGGCTTTTGCCTGGTAATTCTAACATCTGGGTCAATATCAATTAATTGATCTTTTTTCCTCTTCATTATGGGTCACATTCTCATGCTTTTTTGCATGCCTGGTACTCTTTGGTTCAATGCAAGGTATAAAAGTATTGTTGCATTTTGTTCTGGGACACAGTTAAGATGCATTTGGGTTTTGCTTTCAAGATTTGTTAGTAGGACCAGAGCCATGTCTAGTCTCTGGCTGATTATTTCTCACTACCAAGGCAAGACCCTTCTGAGTACTCTGCCCAATGCCACATCAATTATGAGGTTTTCTAGTCTAGCTAGTAGGAACAAGTACTATTCCTGGCCCTGTGTGGACACCAGGCACTGTTCTATCTAACAGTGAGCAAGATAGAAGACCCTGTGTCTTCCTTTATAGTCTATTGGGAATTAATGCTGAGTGATAACTGCTGAGTGATGAGAGAACTATGATGGTATATCAGAGGCAACCATGGCCAGACTAGAAGGATCAGGGGAGTTTTTTTTTTTTTTTAAGAGGAAGCGATCTCTAAATCAAGTTTGAAATCCAAATAGGTGTTATCCAGGCAAAGAATAGGGAGAAGTGCTTTCCATGTAAAGAAAATGACATATGCAAATGTCTAAAGCAAGATAGAACAGGGCCAGTTTGGTTTGAAGGACTGAAACAAATCTTAGATGGCTTTAGTGAGGAGTATGAGGACTAAGGGTTGGAGGCTGCCATTTCAATTACTCTTAATAAGCAATTGAATACAGCATTAACACAAAAGGCTCCACAGTCAGACAACCTGTGTTCAAATTCTTGGGGACGATAATATTTATATATTATACTAGGATTAGGTTGGGTGACATATAATAGAAAATCCAAAAGATCAGCAGCTTAAGAAAGATGGAACTTTATTTCTCTCTGTGTAAGAGACGTCATCAGAACGACCTAGGCTCCTCCTGTCTTCTTTTGACATCCTGATGCATGGTTCAAAATGGCTGCTGGAGCTGCACCCATCACATCTGTTTTTCAGACAGAAGGAAGGAGGAAATGGGGAAAGGGCAAAAGCAGAGATGACTTTTTAAAGAAACTATCTCTGAAACCCCTAACACCTCTTCTGCATAAATCTCATTGCTTAGAAATTATTCTCATGGCCTTCCTAGTTGTAAAGGAAGCTGAGAAATGTCTTTTTAGTTGGCAGTATTGTCACCGTGAATAAAATTAGGGTTCTATTGCTGAGGACAAAAGGGAGAATGGATATTGGGTGAGCAAGAAACAGTTTTCTTCTATGTCTTTCAAGCTTAATGTAAGAATTAAAAAAAATGCATATGAAACATGTGGCATAGTCTCTGGCATGTGTTAATTGCTTAGTAGATGTTATCTCCGCAAAGCCAATTCAAAACAACCCCTTTTCGGAAGGATTGTATAAGGGCAATTAGCTTTAAACTAAAGGGTCTCTTACCTACACTTGAATGAACTGGTTTTTCTCCTTCATTGCTGTGGCATAGGTGGGAGTCTGTGACACCATGCATATGACCAACAGCACAAGATCAAATAAATAAGTCTCCTTCATACTGTATTGGCATAATATATCCCATGTCTAATTGCCCTTTGTTGACTTGAAGAGTTATTAATCTTTGTTAGAAAGACATGCTAATTGTACCTGATCAACCTGACAGAATAAGTAAATCATAAAGCCAACCAGGTAGAAGTCAAACAGAAAGAAAATGAATTTTTTTTGGTCATGGGGCCACCATATTTATTCATGAGGTGAAGCAAACAGTCATTTTATTGACTCAAGTTCTTTCATTTACATCTTATCTCAGGCTATTTGCTTTAGTAGTTTAGCACCCATCAGTTAGTAGAGAAGGCTGTCCGCATCCACCTCATATGCTGGCATCAGCATCATCATCATCATCACCAACACCATTACCTTCCCTATGGTCATGATTACCCCCATGCAGGGACGTTTTTCCGCTAACCTACAATTAGCTTAGCTGGGGATGGTAAACAAAGGAAGTGCAGCCCTACTTCCCCTTGGCC
Organism: Monodon monoceros; assembly: GCF_005190385.1. Classification (NCBI taxonomy): domain Eukaryota; kingdom Metazoa; phylum Chordata; class Mammalia; order Artiodactyla; family Monodontidae; genus Monodon; species Monodon monoceros. The sequence goes on from NW_021703777.1 coordinate 38,568,853, forward strand.
TGCCTGACTGGGGTTAGATCTAGCTGGAGCATTAACTAAGCACTAAGAGATAAAGCTATCGTCAGCTGGAGCAGTGAAGCTGGGAGGCAAGTCCATTAAAAACTGGGGAGGCTTGACTTATCACTACATGTGACTATTGACAGCTTCTATAAAAATTCCATCTTCCTTGCCTGGGGTCAACTTGACCTACTGCAGTGAAAACTGGCAAGGTTCTGACCCTTCACATTTATCTCAGCTAGAGCCAGATAACCTTGCCCTGTGGCCTAAAAATACCCTGCCCTTCCCAGTATCCTCTTTATCTCTCTAGCAATAATGACAAAAATGAGCCTGGGCCTTGGAAACAACATGTGGACTTGGAAAACTGTGCATTCCCACCCCTGCAGCCCAAACACACTAGACCTTTGTTTTCAGGAATTGTGAACACAGAAGCTCATGCCCAGGGGTGAGCTGAGGACACCTGCAGGCTTTCTCAGGCTCCCGCTGCCCCAGGTTGCAGCTGAAGTCCGCTGATCAACAGGCCAGTTTGACAGCACTTTTCATGGTTCTCTCTTCCCCTTCACTGGACTAGTGGAATTAGGAGTCCAGAAGCCCTTGTTCAAGTCCTGTTTTGTCACCAAACTGTTGGCCTTGAGAAAGCCACTCAGATTTTGGGGTCTCCACTTCCTCATCGGTAAAATAAGACAATTGATAAATCGTTTTCTAAAATCTTCCAACCTCTACAAGCAATGATTCTTTTCTCTTGCTATTAACTTCCTAGCTTTTCATCCGACTGCCTCAGATTTTGCCTGCTTAAACTTCCGCTGGTGGTTTGCTTTATTTAACATCTTGTATTTTCTCTTCTGTCTCCACCTGGGATGTCAATCACGTGATCCCTGGGTTGGTGGGTAAGTCATTGTGGTGAGCACCCCTGTATCCTCCACGGCACACACGAGCTGCCCAGAGTTTCAGAAGTTCCCAGGGATGATCTGACATAAACCAAGATGATGTTTTTGGCCTCAAAGTGCTTGGAGCTCCTGGTATGTTCCTGGCAGTTTATAAAATTAAAGGAACAGAAGAGCTTTCCAATGTGGTCTCAGTAAACATTCCAGAAAGCACAAAGCCAGCAGAAAGAAACCTCGTTGCCTGGTTTCAGATATAACAGTGAGGCTTGGGACTAATCACCTGGACTGTCATTTCAGCCATACTGAGAAAGGACAATTGCAGTGTGCTCGGTATAAAATGAGATTTAGGCTTTTGGAGGGATTGTGCTTGTTTGGCCAACCCCAGCTCAACCCTAATTTGGTTCTGTACAGCACGGTGTTGACCTGCCTAATTTGGAGTGTGTCTCCTGAAGTTAGCTCCTTGGGTCGGAACTGACACAAACTTGAATGAGCTGAATGTGGCCTGAAACTGATACTGTAGATGGAGCCAGAATGTTTTAAACAGTCCATAAGCAGATTGTTATTAATGAACTTTGTTAATTTTCAGCTTAAGCTGTATTTAAAAATGACCTTTTACAGTGGTGCTTGAGAAGCACAGTCTATATCAATGTGAGCAAGCCTTTGACTTGATTAGTTCCCAATACCTTTATCTTGATGAAATTGCAACTTATTAACATTCTCAAATGAGATGGAACTATAAATGTAAGTGGATTTTAATACAATCATTTTTGAGGGAATGTCAAACTTCATTGCACTCCTCTCTCTCCTTCCCCCTTCCTTTAATGGAAGAATTCAGTGAAGGACTGAGCCAGATTAATGAGCGAGAGATGGAGAGGATTTTGGAGCCAGGGAAAAGACCACATAGCCGATCAGTCTCTAATATAACATTTTAGTAGGCTATTCAGTGAGCTAGCATTATTGAACTACCCAATTGTATTTATGTACCTGTAGAAGGAAAAACAAGGGAGAAACAAGGGCTGAGTTTATGAACATGAGGGAGACAGGAAAAGAGCAAAATTGTCAGCCCGAGAAGTTTGTGACCTGGAACCAAAAAGCATAATTAGCTAAGAAAATCCACGTAATTAAATTAAATATGAATAGCCACTGATTGGGAATTGCACCACGGACAGAATATGCTTGCTGTTAATGACCCACAATTTATTTACACCTTAAACACTGTGTTTCCTTACTGCTCTAAAGTAGTAAAATTGCCTTCTTCCTGGTGAAATTTATTGCCATTTAAACATGCCAAAAGGCCATTCTGGCAGTCATTACAATAATCTATCATTTCTGCAACTGCTGGTATCCTGTTCTGTGGTCAAATTCAATCTGAGAAGGGTCAACAGAATTTTTCCACCAAATGCTTCCCTCTTGACTATCATCAATTTACTTTTGTCAACAAAAAGGGCATTACTACAGAATGAAACAGAAGATCCCCTTAAGACCTCTGGCAAACACCGTGAGCTTCTCTGTGTCTACTGTCTCTTCAGCCTGCAGATCTGTCTTTCTGCATGTGTCTCTATGCATGGTTGGGTCACTGCATGCAGAAGCATGAGCGGGAACCCTGCCACCTGTCTGTTTTTCTTGCCAATGACAAAAGAAGCGTACCTGACTGGAGCTTACATTCTTTATAGTTTCTGGTTTCCTATAGGACTGGCATTTTCTTTGAAGGAGGAACTTTTTGGGATTTAGAGATGAATTGTTGCTATTGCTAGTCACAGTGCTTTTCCCCTCTCTTCTTTTCTGTATCCCCTTACACCTCTTTGTCAGTTTTGATATGACATTTCTTGTTCACACAGCTCCAACCACTGTACACAGCAAGGGATGCTGGCTCTGTGATATAGAAAGGAAAAAAAAATCCTTTGTTACGGAGGCGAGCATTGAGATTTTCTCCACTCTGGAAAAATGAGATGGAAAATTAAAGAAAAAGAATGAGGTTAATTCAGATATTCACCTGTGTTTTTTTCTGACAAACTTGGAAAAGGGGGCTGTTGCTTTTTATGGGAGTAAGGAGAGGGACTTAGATAAGTGGAACCATTTCTGTATTGTCTCCCTTGGTTAATGTTTGAGGTTACAGCCCCCATTCCAGCTTTCCATGGCTGGGAGTGCAGCACAGCAGAACAAGTGACTGCCCTCTATATTATAACTACGTGGTGGTGATCACATTGCCCCTCAGCCATCACCTGGTCACATGGGCTGGAAACAGGTTATGATTTATAACCAACAGGTTTAATCTTTTTTTAAAAAATTATTTTATTTTATTTATTTTTGGCTGCGTTGGGTCTTTCTTGCTGTGCGCGGGGTTTTTTCTGTAGTTGCAGAGAGTGGGAGCTACTCCTTGTTGTGGTGCGCGGGCTTCTCATTGCCGTGGCCTCTCCCGCTGCGGAGCATGGGCTCTAGGCGCTCGGCCCTCGGCAGCTGCAGCACGTGGACTCAGCAGTAGTGGCTTGCGGGCTCTAGAGCGCAGGCTCAGTAGTTGTGGCTCGCGGGCTCTAGATTGCAGGCTTGGCGGCTGTGGCGCACAGGCTCAGTTGCCCCACAGATGTGGGATCCTCCCAGACCAGGGCTCAAACCATGTTCCCTGCATTGGCAGGTGGATTCTTTTTTTTTTTTGCTGTACGCGGGCCTCTCACTGTTGTGACCTCTCCCGTTGCGGAGCACAGGCTCCGGACGCGCAGGCTCAGCGGCCATGGCTCACGGGCCCAGCCGCTCCGCGGCACGTGGGATCTTCCCAGACCGGGGCACGAACCCGTGTCCCCTGCATCGGCAGGCGGACTCCCAATCACTGCGTCACCAGGGAAGCCCGGCAGGTGGATTCTTAACCACTGCGTCACCAGGGAAGTCCCAACAGGTTTAATCTTGAATGGTCAGACTGCAAACTCGAGGGTGATATAGTGTTTATAGTGTGTTTTTTGGCGTGGGCAGGATAAAAATTAACTTTTTATTGTTAGTAGCAGTCTTGTATTCCTTTGGTCATATAAAGTTTACTTTCACATTTTATCAGTTATCTATATTTTTTTTGCAACAAGTCCAAGCAGGCTATCTCTTCCTAGGAAAATGGATTTTTATTGGGATAGATTTGCCTTTTTAATTATGTATAAGGATGTTGACAAGCTGAGTGTTGCACTTCTTTGGCTTTTTGATGCCTATCTTACCATTACATTTGTTAGGTTTAGTTTGTGTTCAGTTTGTTTACTTTAAACTCTATATATCATATGGGCAGATTTGGAATTTGGGTTAATTTAGATGTGGCCATTACTTTTTTTCCCCAAGTTATTAAAGTTTTATTTTATATTTTATGTTTTTTAAGTTTTAAGAAACATTTTACAAACCAAAGAGTACAAGGGTTTCTCTTAATTTTATCTAGAAAATTTATATTTTTAGCTCTCATATTTGGTTGATTATCTATTTTGAGTTTTTAATTACATACTGTGGAGATAAGAATTGAAACTCAATTGTATATGGCTATCAAATTGTTGCAACATCATGTTTCAAAAAGATTATCTTTTCTCCATTAAGTTTCCTTAGCAGCTTTGTTGAAAATCAATTGACTACATATATGTGGGTCTATTACTCAATTTTCCGTTTTGTTCAATTGATGCATGTGTCCATGCTTTTGTCAAACCATGCAGGATCTATTACTCTAGCTTTTTTTTTCAATTCTAGGCTGCAGCGTAACAAAGCATGTATAATTCCTGCAGGGAAATCTGCATCTATCAGACCCAAACTGTGCCAATGTAAGCATTTTAAAATTGATCATCATCTCCTCTTTAGTTTAGTTAGAAGAGTAGGGAGTAGCAACCCATAGAGACATGGATATTTTATGGAAGTCCTCCAAGTAGCTAATAATAGAAATAACCATGATTTATTATTGTTTATTAAGGCTAAGTAGTCTGCTAGGTGTTCAATCTACTATCTATATTATTAAAAAGCTCTTCTTAGGTATTAAAATTCACCTAATTAAAAAATAAAGCTTATACAAGAATTATCCCAATTTTTACCAAAAAAAGAAATGAAGCTTAAGTAAGGTAAATGACTTGTTCAAAGTCACACAGGCAAAAACATTAGGAAATAGAACAGGGATTTGAACTCAGAGGTGTCTGAACTCAGTGTCTGTACTATTAACCTTATGCTAGGTACTCCTAAAATAAGCAATGTACAGGGTTCCCTGGAAATCTCTGGAACAGAAATCTATTTCTGACTATTGTAAATACATTGTCTGATTTTTAGCTGTCAATTCTTTTTTTAAAATTCTTTTAATTTTTATTTTATATTGAAGTGTAGTTGATTAACAATGTGTTATTTTCAGGTGTACAGTAAAGTGATTCAGTTATACATACACATGTATCTATTCCTTTTAAAATTATTTTCCCATTTAGGTTATTACAGAGTATTGAACAGCGTTCCCTGTGCTATACAGTAGGTCCTTGTTGGTTATCTGTTTCAAATACAGTAGTGTGTATATGTCAATCCCAAACTCCCAATTTATCCTTCCCCCCGACCTTTCCCCTTTGGTAACCATAAGTTTGTTTTTTAAGTCTCTGAGTCTGTTTCTTAGAAAACAACTTTTGTTACAAAAAATTGATTCTAGAAAATATAAATAAGAAAAAAGAGGGCTTCCCTGGTGGCGCAGTGGTTGAGAATCTGCCTGCCAATGCAGGGGACACGGGTTCGAGCCCTGGTCTGGGAAGATCCCACATGCCGCGGAGCAACTAGGCCCGTGAGCCACAACTACTGAGCCTGTGCATCCAGAGCCTGTGCTCCGCAACAAGAGAGGCCGCGACAGTGAGAGGCCCACGCACCACGATGAAGAGTGGCCCCTGCTTGCAGCAGCTAGAGAAAGCCCACGCACAGAAACGAAGACCAACACAGCCAAAAAAAAATTAATTAAAAAATTTTTTTATTATGATGAGATTAAAATCATTAATAATCCTACAACAATAGAGATAATCGTTTTTATTTATTTATTTATTTTTTGTGGTACGCGGGCCTCTCACTGTTGTGGCCTCTCCCGTTGCAGAGCACAGGCTCCGGAAGCGCAGGCTCAGGGGCCATGGCTCACTAGCCCAGCCGGTCGGTGGCATGTGGGATCTTCCTGGACCGGGGCACAAACCCGTGTCCCCTGCATCTGCAGGCAGACTCTCAACCACTGCGCCACCAGGGAAGCCCCGAGATAATCGTTTTTAATATCTGGGTGTATAACTCCATACTTCTTTATCTATCTCCCTATATATATTTACAAAAAATATAGGCACACTATGAGTTTTATATAAGATGTTTGTAGGACTGCCGTTCATAATAGTAAATACCTGCAAACAACCTGAATATTCGTCAAAATAAATTATAGTTCATTTATACAATGGAATAGTATATCGCAGTCAAAATGAATGAGCTGAAGCTGGCCACAAAAATAGATGAATCTCAGCAACATAATTTGAAGCAAAAAATATTTCTCCAAAGTTTAGATACAGCATGATACCCTTTTTATCATTAAGACAAAACCAACAAAACCAAAAAATTTTGTACCTATGCTTTAGAAATACAGATAGATGTGGTAGAAGTTGGAGGGTTTACTGCAAAGGTGGCAGTGGGAGTGGAGTAGTTGCCTGCTGTCCAACTCTGGGGAAGAAACCCAGAGATGCTAACACTTGACAAGCCAGTTTCTCTCTTTTCTGTCCCAATTCTCATCTGCTTCCAAGCCATCAGTATCTCAATCTTGGCACTACTGACGTTCATGACAAGAGACCTCTTTGGTGTGGGAGCTGTCTAGTGCCTTGTAGGATGTTTAGCAGCAGCCCTGGCTCCTCCCACTACCTTCAATAGCACCCTTCCCCCTAGTTGTGATAATCAACAAATTCTCTAGACATGGCCAAATGTCCCCTGCCGGGCAAAATTTTCCCAGGTTGAGAATCACTGTGCTAGGAGAACACACATCAATGGTTACTGGCTCAAGAAGAACATGACTGGTAAAGTAGATCTTGTTTTAAAAATTCTCTGTTTTTAAAAACGTAATCACTACTTAGGACTATCCATCCTATAAACACTACAAAATGTAGTTCCCCATTTGGTTGATTTTGGTGTTAGTAGAACCTGCTGAAATAACATAGCACAACCCACTAAAATGACTTGGCACAGAAATGGATTTTGCTGTTTTATTAAAAAGTCCTTTGTAAAAGCCACTGACATATTTTTGTTGGCTCCTATGGAGCTCCGTTCTGCAGCATCATTGATTCTCTAGACTGTATGGTAGGGGACCCATCCTGCTGGGTGACCTCAGGGAAGCCACTGTGCTTCATCAATCCCATATGGGAGAAAAAAAGAGCAGTCATAACAATTAAACTGGCTAGCCTAGAAGGCCTTCTGAAGAAAGGTCTGTGTGAGGACAAACTTGTAATATTTATTGTGATTATCAGCCCCTCAGGGGCCTTTTGAAGAATTCTGTCTGATTTATCAGGCAGCTGCCCCATGGATATGCATGAAGGGAGAGGGGAAGGATTGGGGGTGGGGTGGGGAGAAGTGGCGAGTGTGACCAGGTTGATGGCAGTGCTCCAAGGGTGACCTCATATTTACCCCCAGATGTTCAAATCATTTCTAAATATCATCACAATCTTGGTGTGATGCCATTTTCTGTTCTCGCTAAACTTTGGGAAGCAAGGAAGACTTCAGAATTTTAATGCTCACTTTAGCCTGTGAAAGACATGGTAATGTTCAAAAGTAGCTTGACCTTTTCATTGTTCATTGCTGATTGGTTGAGTGACCATTTCTATTCCCCATTCCAACTGCTTCAGCAACTTTCTTGTCTCCTCCCCTTCTTAGCACCAGGTACATAATTCTGTGGAGGCCCTGACCTTTTCCAGTATATTTCCTTACCAAGATCTTGTTTATCTTATTCTAGCCCATTGTTTTTTCAAGGTGAGAACTAAATGATGGAATCAAAGCTTAGCAGAAAAATCAAAATCAATGAATGCCAGTGTCTAGAATTATTCTTTCATGAACAACAACAAAAAGGAACTATGTGATAGGCTAGCTTGTATAAGAAGCTGGGCATTGTCCTTAACAATTCAAATAATGTAGGTAATGAAAATGACTTTGAGGAGGAATACTCAGATTCCAATTAATTCCAAACCAGAAGGGGATATATATAATAAAAATAGCCATTTCAAATATTTTTCAGGCATTTCCTTTCCTGTTATTAGCAGTAACTCTGGCTGTTTCTCTACTTGTTATTTAAGGAAATCTTTAAGGCTCTAATTACCCAAATAATTTTCTCAGTGGTTGGATTTCGTGAATATCCTGGCCAAAAATTCCCACCACTAGCATCACTCTTGCCCATTAAGGTAGGAATATTTACCCTAGAAGCCCTTACTGGAGTTCATATCTGTTACCTGAAAAGGGTAGAGGCATTGAGGAAAGGAGAGGTACAGCCATCTTCCATGAACACACTTTCAAAAAAATAGCATTAAATGGTTGACGAAATTAAACATTTTGACATTGAAAGCAGAGAACAAGCTCTGGGTTATGGGATAGAGGAAAGACCAACTTTAAATAAACCTTTGTTTTCTGATATTGACTCTAAGAATATCATATTGAATCCATTGTTTACCACTGGCTAAGTCCATTCTCAAGCTGTCCATATTTCTCTGATTATAGAATAAGACATATTTGTGAAAAGAAGCTGGGGTGTTGAATCCATCACTGAAGTAGTGACAACCCTGTCAGCTTTAACTAGACAGAGGAAGCAATCGTTTAGTATGATCTTCACCACTTACAGATAAAGTAATCACTAAACACATGTTGGATGACAAAAAGATGTCTCTTCAATGACAGTTCCCTGAAAATGAAGAGCTGAGGTTCACCAGACAATAGAAAGCCCATGAACCAATACAAATCGAGGCTTTTCCTCTCCCATGTTAGACACTCCATCCTGACACTTAACAAGTACTAGACTTATCTCTAAAGGGATTAGCTAAGAAATTATTGCGTGCAGCTTGCACTCTACTAAGCTATCTTATACACCCTTATCAAAGACCATTTTGAAGTGGGTAGAGATTTACTAGGTGTTTTATAAGCAATTAGTACCACCAACTAAAGGAATTATAATAAAGAAGTTCATTTGGAGTGACACTGAAAAAAGAACAGTCAATTTTTTTTCTTCATTTTACATGGAATAAAGACTGATTTAGACTGTGAGCTCCAAGGTGTCAGGGACTGGATCTGTCTTCTTCATGCTGTGTCCTCAGCCCCCAGGGTGTACACATTAAAATTTGTAGGATAAATGAATCAATGAATAAATGCTTGCATTATATCAGTTTCCATGTGCGATTTCATTGATAAATGGAATTATGGCCAAGTTGTGAATTCTTCCATAGAATTAGAGTTGCTAACATTTATTGAGTATTTACTATGCTCCAGGTACTTTTTAAAGTGCTTAATGTGTATAAGCACATTTAATCCTCTAACAATCCTATGCAGCGGGAACTCTTTTAATCATAATTTTCATATGAGGAAATTGAAGCTTAGAGAAGTAAAGTAACTTGCAGCTGGAACCAGAATTTGAATTCAGGTCTATCCAATTTAGATAATCCACTGTACTATTTGAGTTCCATTTAATTGTTTACTAAAATTAGTTCTAGACTGGGGATTCCACTACTCCAATGAGGTGCAAATTCTTCTTGAAATTCCATCACATCGTTTCCCCTTCTTTTTCCTTTCTTCCTCTTTGCTCTTCTTCTTCCCCTTTCCTTCTCATCTTCTTGCCTTTCTCTAACCCAGTGGGGTAGTTGACTTTAAGGAATAGGGTCCACATTGTCAAAGAGAGCGAGGGAAGAAATCATTCCATTCCCCTCGTAGTTTCCCTTTTCTTAACTCCTTTTCATGTTGCTCCTTGTGGTAATGGAGGATGTACCATAAGTAAATAAAATCCAAGAGACCAACTTAACTTTTAACGTCTAGATTTTTATTTTTTATTTTGAGTTTGGAATCCTAACTCCATCACTCACTGTCTTTCCCTGCTTCTCTTTGCCTGTTTCTTCATCTGTGAGATGCAGGACTTCTGATGGTTGTGATGATGAAATGACATATGTAGTGCTGCCGTAATACTTTGCTCAAATTGTGAAAATTCAGTAAATGTTTAGTTTTTCCTTTTTCCTCACTGTGTCTCTTCTTAGAAAGTGATGACCAAGTTGTGATGTCAGGGAATAGGGCAATAGAAGGACTATAAGGATGAAACAATTTATGTATAGTTTCACCCAGATAAGCCTTGTATATTTAATGACACTATGGTGCTTTCTCTTGAAGAGTCTAAAACCACTTTTTACTCAGGAAGGAGTGTCTCTCTTGGCCAGGCTCCACCTGATGGCCCATTTTAATTCCTCAGTAGGAGTCACTAAATGAACCAATGGTACATCTTCTAATTCTTTGGGTGGATTTTGAAATTTGTCTTCTTCAGGTCATTGTTTGAGTCACCTGATCCAGAGCTCCAGGGAGTCCCCTGGAGCTGTGCCCAGTCTGTGGGTTTTAACATTCCTGGAAGGAACCATCTAGTGTCTGGTACAGTACTACAGTAAACTGACCCTTTCTCTTGGCCCATATGGCTGGTACCAAGACACCTGAAAAACAGAAAAGCCAAATGAAGAAGACATCTGCCCACAATTATATCAGCTTTAGCTTTGTTTGGTTTTAGAAGAGTTATAAACAGGACATCATTGTAGGAGCAAGTTCAAGTTTTTTGGGGGCCTGAAGCTTATACAGTTCAGGGGATATGATTTAAGAGGAAATATCAAACTGTCCCTTGAACATATTGCTAAAGCCCCTGGCAAGGCTTTGGAAGGAGCCCATGCAATTTGAGAGACTTTGCAAATAAACTTCATTAGCTTTGCGTTAAATCCACCCATGGTCACATGATTAAATCAGTTAAAGCCTTTTTGATCAACAGCTTGGACCTCAGCTGGCCCCATTTTATTGGGAGGTCATGCTAATTTGTATGAAAAATCTGTTCTCTTTTTATTTTCTTTTTTACCTGTTTGAAGACTGTTTTTCCTGTCTTGGAATTACCAGAAGCTTCCAAATATCATTATAAAAGCTTCTAAATATCACTCTAAAGGGACCCTTGACAAATAGATTATAGTTGTTGATTTGTAAGAGTAGCTAATATATTTGAGCATTTACCGTGTGCTAGACTCTGGGATAAAAACTTTACATGTAGCTTCCTGTTTAATTCTCACACTATCTCTATGAGATATCTGCTCTATATTTTTCTCACTCGATAAAGTAACTTGCTCATTCTCATGCCCAGTGGATGGAAGAAACAGGGTTCAAACCAAGGCCTGTGTGATTAGATTAGGATCCAAGTTGTTAACCACTTTGCTGTAGTTTTAGGATTGAATATGTAGTGGGTGGGCGATACTAGTTGTTCTATGTGCAGTGGAAACAGTACACTTTAAAACAGTAGGCAGTTTGGGATCCAGTTCTCCTTTGCATCTCATTTGCTTTCCTCTCCTCTTCCTTAACTAAATAACTGTGCAGCCATTAATAAATGAACCTACTACTTCTACACCTCAGATGCCCCAGCTGTAAAATGGGATAATACCTTATCTGCCTGAAAGCTGCTGGCTAGGTCATATATTCCTTGAGGCTTAAGTTCTATAATTACTCAACCACTGCTCAAGTTCCTAAACACCTGTCTCAGTATTTGCCTGATTTCAGATCTTAAATAAATAACTGACATCCAAATGTTGTCCCAGAGTTTAGGATGGAGCCAGCCATCAAACAGAAGTCTCCAGTGGAATGAGCCAGTGCTCAGACTGAAAAACAAAGATCACTCTGAAGAAGTTCAAAGAGAGGAAGAAAAAGGTATGTTCCTAGTTAAATGCACCCATGTTGAACTGAAGACTCAGAAAAGTTCTTTTCATTTTATTTTATGTTGGACTGACTTTTAAGAAAACAATCTTGGAAGTGTTTATTTTATAACTCTAACAGCGTCCAAGAAAATGTGGATGGCCAAACTCTGAAAAAGCACAGTTCTGAATAGAACTCATTTTCAGTAAGCAGAAAGCCCTTTCCTGTCCCGAACCTACATGGTCATAGTGAAACTGTCCCCCCAACAGGAGAACAAAATACACTGTCAACTGGGTAAGGCCTCCTGCGCTAAGAAGGCTTCCTCTGATGCTTCTTGAATTGGACAATTTGAAAGTTTGTTCTCCATTGCAAAATGGGAGAGGAAGCCATATTCCTTACCCTTTTGATTAGTGTTGCAGCTCAGATTATGATTTGGGGAGTAGGATGTCATCTTAAACAGACCCGAATGGACTACAGTTTGTGTTTTGCAGCACTGCTGATGTGTATCAGGACAGTATTTCTGCTCTTTGTGTGTTCTTTAGTATTTAAGCAGTTGTAACCGAACAGATATTTCGTAGATCTTAGCCTATGCTATCGAGATTTGTTCAAGATAGCTTTAGATGGTATAATGGCCTGTGTGTGTGTGTGCGTGCGCGCATACTGCTGATATCCAAAAAGCACAGAACAAAACTGGAAATGACTAAAGTGATAACACCACTAGTTCTTAATACATATATGCACCTTGTAGTTTTAGTTAGCACTTTAAAATACTTTATCAAAGTACTAATAGTTTACCACAAATTTACATTGAGGAGAAAATCCTATTGCTGTTAATCTGTGTTTAAATTTTTGATGAAATCTATATGTGGATATTAAAAAATATTTATCATAGTTTAGACTGGGATTTTTTTTAACAGATTTGTACCCAACTTATTAAAAAGTGACAATACTTAAATGGAAAAGAACATCAGATTACAAAATTCTAAAGATAGGGTTCTCGTGTAAGTTCTGTTACTACCTACTCATGTAACTATGAGCAAGTCCTTCAATATCACTGAGTCTCAGTTTCCCCATCAGCAAATTGGAATAATGATAACTTTGCCTCTTTCATAGACTGAAGCAATGATCAAATGAATTAATATATTTATGGAATTTAAGTGCTATGAAAATGCAAGGTGCATTTTGCTTCAGATATTACTTCAGATTATAGCTCCAAAGCATAGAACACATAAAGAACACAATTAGGCAGCAAGAAGTGTGATAACATTTAACCTCATGGCAAGAATAGCTTATTTCTCTAGTTTTCTGGCCAGATCATACACAGGCCTATGGTTATGATATCTGTACTGTAGATTAGAAGACCTGCTTGGAGATATATAGAGAGTTTATAAGGAAATACGTGACAGCTGAAATATGGAGTTCTGTAAAATATTACACCAATTCTTACAAGTGCAGATGGTTAATAGAAGGAGTCTAATGCAATACATAGAGGTTTTGGACCTGGTTGTACATCAAAATATGTGGAGTTTTCTAAAAGCACAGACTTGTGGGTCTGTTCCCTGGAGATTATTGATCCAGAGGTCCACAAATCCTGGGCATTTGTAGAGTTGAGAACCAATGCTGTGGCTATATTTACTGGCCAAAGTCATTACCGTGGAATACGGTGAGGTGCATGTTTCTGTTGGTTCTAATTGGAGTTTGCAATGATGTCAGCCACATTGCATGACTTGTCATCAACTCCCAGGTCCTCACTCTTATGTTCTCTTCATCTTGCATGCCTTTTGGGTAATCTTCTTTTCAGCCCATCTCCTGAGCTTTCAGCTTCTGCTCTAACCATACAACCTTCTTGACGTTCCTTCTGAGCCACCCACTCCTGATTGAAGCCATCACAAGTTCCGCCAACCAGAAATGCTTCCTTTACAAGTAATCTCTCTTAAAACCAGTCTGAATCTCAGCCTTCCGTGATACCTTTCCAGATTGAGGAGTAGAGAAATAAGGATGCCTGCCACTCTACCTCCCTGGATTTTATGAATAGGGAATAGTGTGATGAAAGCAATATTTTATGTTTTTTTTTTTTTGGCTGCACGTGCGGCATGTGGGATTTTAGTTCCCAGACCAGGGATTGAACCCACTCCCCCTGGAGTGGAAGCATGGAGTCTTAACCACTGGACCACCAGGGAAGTCCCCTTGAAAGCAATATTTTAGATAGACGAAGCTAGCAGTGGGGTGCAAAGGAGGATGGATGCAATGGATGCAAAGGAGGAAAGCGTGGAAGCAAGGACATCACTAGAATTTTATTGCTTTGGTCCAGAGGGATGATGGGAGAATGATGCAATTTCCTAGTTGACTGAACTAGGGATGAGAATGGGAGTGAGGAACAGGAAAGGTGGAACCGTTTGAGGAGAACAATCAATTTCATCTTAAATATTCAGGGAATTTAGTGGTCATAATCCTTTTTGTTAAATAGTGAACCACAAATGCATTTTCAATGGCACATAGTATAGCAGAAATGGCCTGAACCAGGTGAAAGAAAATTTGAGGTCTTAATACTAATTCTCACTGGCTGTGTGTTCTCTGGCCCCTCATTTACGAAGTCTCTGCTTCAGTCTCTTCCTTTGAGGATCATAACACCTGCTGTATCTACCACACATGAGAAGGAAGTGTAACATACACACCACATTTCTGGTTTTCTTATATGATAAGGTAGTTGAATAAATTCCACTTGAGGAAGAAAGGACATCTTCAAACATAGCCCAGGGAACAGACATCATGAGCACTGAAGCTCATTTCCACCCCTGGGTTATGCATTTTGCTCCTGGATTTTAAAGCCCTTGTCCTTGCAATCAAGTTGCACTGGGTTTGTTAATAAATGACATCCAGGGAATCACACTGGCATTGGGATTTGTCTATTCAGGCAGAGCTTCCCGGAGTGAGGCAGCATGCTGCCCTCAACAGAGAACTCTGTTTATCACTTTGGAGATGCAATAAAAATAACAAATGTCTAGAGTAAACCTAATTCACTATGCTACTTAGTATTTGAAATACATAAATATGTCAAGCAAAAGACCTCTAATAGACCCTTTTATCCTGGTAATAGTGTACATATAATTTTCCTCTCATTAGTACAAAAACTACCTAGGGAACTCTCGGCCCATCCTTCATCCATTTAATCTGCATTAGCTTACTTTTACCTTGTGTTTAATCTGCTTTCCCTCAAGGTATTTTGAATAAATCAATAGGAATACATGATTGTTTAATGATTTTTAGAAGAGCTCCCTTCGACCACAGCTGCATGATTTGGAATGACTAATTCCACTTTTTACAATTGATCCTTCCCTGTGTTGACCATCCATTTCTGCCAGGCTATTGTGAGAGAATTCTACAGCAGACTGCTCCCTACTCTCGGGGCTCCTGGCGGCCGGATGGTGTGCTAGCTGGCAGTTCCACTACCTCATCACCATCTGATTAAGCATCACATAAAGGCCTAGTCTCAGCCCCTCTGCTCAGCTGCTGTTTGGGGGCAATTTTCTGGGAGCTTGAAGGTGGCCAGTTTCAAGATCTCTTTCTTCCATTTCTCTTTTCACTGTTCATGCCTGGGAGCTGGACTCCCCTTTAAATGTATTCAGAAGTTCCTGAATATGCTGATAGAATGATGGGTACAGATATGACGAAGTAGCAGTAATTCACTTTGTTAGAGGCTCATAATAGCTGTCTAGGTTTATCTTATGTGTGTGAGAGAGAGAGAGAGAGAGAGAGAGAGAGAGAGAGAGACCTTGGAATTCCTGTATTCCTGTTCTATATGGTTACTTTTGAGAATTCTGAATTGGGACTGAGAGACTCTAGTCTCATCCTGGGTCAGTTGCTTGAATGCTTTGAGTAAGGAGCTATGGATGGTGATGGGCTTGGAGAAGCAGAGAAAACTGACCAGCAAAGAAGGATGAGGCAAGAGAGGCAGACACAGGAGACTGTGTGATGCCCTTCAGGGAGGGCAAGAGCCAAGAGAGTGACTGCTGCCTTCCTGCCAGCTTTTCAGGTCCTGGTTCTGCTCCTCTGAGACCTGGTGGTCTTCCCTCCCTGGGGTTCTCTGACTCTCTGTTTTCTATAATAAATAAATCTCCTTTTTTTTTTTCTTAAGCAAATTTGATGTTTCTGTTACTTTAACTCAAGGAACTTTGTTTCTTATTTATTTTGAAATTTTGAATTTTATTTTATTTTTTTATACAGCAGGTTCTTATTAGTTATTTATTTTATACATATTAGTGGATATATGTCAATCCCAATCTCTCAATTCATCCCACCACCACCACACACGCTACCACTTTCCCCCCTTGGTGTCCATACGTTTATTCTCTACATCTGGGTCTCTATTACTGCCCTGCAAACTGGTTTCATCTGTACCATTTTTCTAGGTTCCACATATATGTGTGGAAATATATACAATATTTGTTTTTCTCTTTCTGACTTACTTCACTCTGTATGAAAGTCGATAGATCCATCCATGTCTCTACAAATGACCCAATTTTGTTCCTTTTTATGGCCGAGTAATATCCATTGTATATATGTACCACATCTTCTTTATCCATTTGTTTGTCAATCGGCATTTAGGTTGCTTCCATGACCTGGCTGTTGTAAATAGTGCTGCAGTGAAAACTGGGGTGCATGTGTCTTTTTGTATTATGGTTTTCTCTGGGTATATGCCTGGTAGTGGGACTGCTGGGTCATATGCTAATTCTATTTTTAGTTTTTTAAGGAACCTCCATACTGTTCTCCATAGTGGCTGTATTAATTTACATTCCCACCAACAGTGCAAGAGGTTTCCCTTTTCTCCACACCCTCTCCAGCATTTGTTGTTTGTAGATTTTCTGATGATGCCCATCATCAGTGGTGTGAGGTGATACCTCATTGTAGTTTTGATTTGAACCTACTCAACATAATAAAGGCCATATATGACAAACCCACAGCAAACATCATTCTCAATGGTGAAAAACTGAAAGCATTTTCTCTAAGATCAGGAACAAGACAAGGCTGTCCACTCTCACCACTATTATTCAATGTAGTCCTAGCCACAACAATCAGAGAAGAAAAAGAAATAAAAGGAATATGAATTGGAAAAGAAGAAGTAAAACTGTCACTGTTTGCAGATGACATGAGAATACACACATAGAGAATCCTAAAGATGCCTCCAGAAAACTACTAGAGCTAATCAATGAACTTAGCAAAGTTGCAGGATACAAAATTAATGCACAGAAATTTCTTGCATTCCTATACACTAACAACGAAAGATCAGAAAGAGATATTAAGGAAACAATCCCATTCACCATTCCAATAAAAAGAATAAAATACCTAGGAATAAACCTACCTAAGGAGGTAAAAGACCTGTACTCAGAACTCTATAAGACACTGATGAAAGAAATCAAAGATGACACAAACAGATAGAGAGATATACCATGTTCTTGGATTGGAAGAATCAATATTGTGAAAAAGACTATACTACCCAAAGCAATCTACAGATTCAATGCAATTCCTATCAAATTACAAGTGGCATTTTTTACAGAACTAGAACAAAAAATTTCACAATTTGTATGGAGACACAAAAGACCCCGAATAACCAAAGCAGTCTTGAGGGAAAAAAACGGAGTTGGAGGAATCAGACTCCCTGACTTCAGACTATATTACAAAGCTACAGTAATCAAGACAATATGGTACTGACACAAAAACAGAAATATAGATCAATGGAACAGGATAGAAAGCCCAGAGATGAACCCACACACCTATGGTCAACTAATCTATGACAAAGGAGGCAAGGGTATACAATGGAGAAAAAACAGTCTCTTCAATAAGTGATGCTGGGAAAACTGGACAGCTACATGTAAAAAAAAAAAAAAAAAGAAATTAGAACATTCTTTAACACCATATACAAAAATAAACTCAAAATGGATTAGAGACCTAAATGTAAGACAGGAAACTATAAAACTCTTAGGGGAAAACATAGGAAGAACACTCTTTGACATAAATCACAGCAAGATCTTTTTTGATCCACCTCCTAGAGTAATGGAAATAAAAACAAAAATAAACAAATGGGACCTAATGAAACTTCAAAGCTTTTGCACAGCAAAGGAAACCATAATCAAGACCAAAAGACAACCCGCAGAATGGGAGAAAGTATTTGCAAATGAAGCAAATGACAAAGGATTAATTTCCAAAATTTACAAGCAGCTCATGCAGCTCAATAACAAAAAAACAAACAACCCAATAAAAAAAATGGGCAGAAGACCTAAATAGACATTTCTCCAAAGAAGACATACAGATGGCCAAGAAGCACATGAAAAGCTGCTCAACCTCACTACTTATTAGATAAATGCAAATCAAGGAACTTTGAAGGCAAGAGAATAGTGTTGATTGGACTCTAATGATATAAGACTTAATTAAAGTGATCATATTAGCTTAGATTCTTATCCCTACTAGACTCAGGAGGATAATCTTGGAGACTTCCAAGTTCACAGAAAAATAGATAAACAAACTGTATTCACAGTTTTCTGAAGAAGTGGCCACTATTAGCAAATGAAAATAAAATAGTTGATTCTCTATTGTTTGTTATATAGACAATAAGATGTAATGTGTATTATAATTATTAGAAAACAGTGCATTTTAGCAAGGATTTAGGTATTGAACATCAGTTTCTTTTGCCTTCTGAGTCTATTATGTACCTTACCAAGCCTGTTTACTCATTTGTTGTATAACACGGAGATAATTTCTTCTTCTCAGGGTTGTTGTGAGAATTAAATGGATAACATATGTCAAGGGCCTGGCTCACAGCTGATATTTATTTCAGCACAGGGGACATGTATAGAGTGGTCTCTGATGTATCCCAGTAATAACAGCTAAAACTTAAGGAGTGCTCACTCTGTGCTAGGCATGACTCTGCATCCTTTTGCATATTAGCTTATTTAGTTAAATTCTCACAGCAACCACATGAGGTATATAGCACAACTGATTGTGTCCTGCCCAGTGCCCTCTGCACTCACCTGCTCACCTGCAAGGACCTTACTGCTTGCAGCCGCTAGCTCCTGCAGCTCTCTGTCTGACCGTGGGAGGCTGCCAGGCCTGCAGCTGGAACAGCAGGAGTGGCAGATCTGCGAGTCACACCTGGGCAGCCTGGCTCTGGAGGCCACATGCCCAACCACCTTGCTTGTCTAAGACTAAGCAGGATCCAGGGAGGTCAAAGCCAAACCGTAAACATCTGCTTTCCTTCTTGGCTGATGGGATCTGGGACAATGGAATTGTATATCACTATACTTTAGAGCCTCGGTCTTCATTTTTTTGTAGGATAAACATTGTGCTCAGAGACATGGAAAGACTTGGCTAAGTCCACAGTATTCAACGCAGATTAGGAATGGAATTAGATATAACTCATTCTGCATATTTTGGGGGCAGTTTTAAAACTTCAAAATTTACATTTTATTTTGCATCACATAATAAAATCATTGGTTAAGTTTCTATAAAATAGCAAGAATTTGGGCATAGGAATCAACCAGGCTTCAGGCTGTAACTGCTATGACAGTGAGTGAGGCTGGTAATGGAGAAGGACTTGGCAAATCAGCTGGACAGGATTCTCTTTAATAGCTCCAATGATGTCCAGACCTCAGACACCTCAAGCTGTAGTCAGTATAGGACCCAGATGTACTTTTAGAAAATAGGAGAATGGATCTCATTATCAGTTAAGATTATTTTAAAAATCTTTGGGGAAGAACAATGACAGGATTGAATGTCCATGGGAGAAAAAAGCAAAGTCAGTTAATATTTTTCAAACCACCTCCCATGCATGGGCAGACATCAATCTACTAATGTAAGGGAGCTTGCCCTCTAAAGGACACCTGTAACTCCTGGTACCCGAAGCTGACAGTGCTTCTTTCTCTCATCTCACCTGATTTCATTCTTCCTCTCCAACACCCTCCCATTAGGTTGTAAACACCTTGGTGACTAGCCATGCCCTGTGTTCATGCTTTCTGTCTGCTTACACTGACTACCATCTATGGCATAGGTACCTGGTTAAGCATTTTCCAAGCATTCTCTCATTTCATTCCTTCAACAGCTTTAGGAGGTAAGTATTGATACTATTATTAACTCCATTTTAGAGATGAGGAAGATGAAGAAATTGAGGAGCATAGGAGCTCTATAGAATGTAAGTGAGCTGCGGTTCAAACCCAGTCACTCTAACTAAACAATTCTGTGTATAACCTCCCACCTTGGACATATTTATCGACTTGAGGCAATTGCTGAGCATAAAAGTTTCTTTGTTCTGTAATCATGAGAAGGAAAATATGTGCTAGACTCTTTTTCGTGTTTTAAAGACTTAATGTTTTAAGAACAGTTTTAGGTTCACAACAAAATTGAGAGGAAGCTACAGAGATTTCCCATATACCCCCTGCCCTGACACATCCATAGCCCTGCCATTATCAACATCCTCCACTAGAATGGTATGTTTGTTACAACTGATGAACCTACGTTGACACATCATAATCACCCAGAATCCATAGTTTACCTTAGGGTTCACTCTGGATGTTGAACATTCTGTGAGTTTGCACAAATGTATAATGACATATATTCATCATTACAGTATCATACAGAGTATTTTCACTACACTAAAAATCCTCTGCACTCCACCTAGTCATCCTCCTCTTCACCTTGACCCCTGAAAACCACTGATCTTTTTTGCTGTCTTCATAGTTTTGTCATTTCCTGAATGTCATATAGTTGTAATCATACAATATGTAGACTTTTCAGATTGGCTTCTTTCCCTTAGTAATATGCACTTAAAGTTCCTCTATGTCTTTTCATGGCTTAATAGATACATTTCCTTTTCAGCACTGAATCATATTCGATTGTCTAGAGGTACCACAGCTTATTTACCCATTCACCAGCTGGAGGTCATCTTGGTCACTTCCAGGTTTTAACAATTATGAATAAAGCTGCTATAAGCATCAGCGTGCAGGTTTTTGTGTGGATGTTAAGTTCTAGATACTTTTTTACACACAGTGTTTAATCTGCCACAGTTTTGTGAGGTACTTCCTTCACATTTTGTAGGTGAAAACTTAGGAACTCAAACAGATGCATATCCACCCAGAGCCACCCAGCTGATAGGAACAATGCTGGACTGTACACCCAGGCTTGCCTGACTCCAGAGACGGCATTTTAACCCTCTCCAGCACTGTCTGTCTCAAAGAAGGGGTGACTCTGGATCTCTCTGTCCATATATTTTTAAGGGGGCTTGCATAGGTTGCTGACTAAATAGAGTTACACTTCATTTAAATTTAGTGGAGGAAAGCTTTGGACATGCTGAAGTGAAGGAGTGGGGTTGTGCAGGCTCATGCTCCCCTAACCGTAGGTAGTAGAATTAGAAGGTACAGAATATAATGAAGGGGGCTATGGGGAAGTTTGCTCAGCTGGAAGGAGGAGAGTGAATGGGGAATCATGTTGGTGAATCAGGTTAGGAGAACCTACACTGACAGAGGGGAGACCCTAGTTGAGTCTTTGTTAGTGTTTGTTAGTCTGGAGGGTACTTCCCTTCCACATGGGTTTCAGAGAGAGGGTGGCTGATTCGAGAAGCAGTTTATTCAGTAAAGAGCTGGCAAAGGCTTGTATTATTTGTAGTCCGGAGATGGTCTCTGTTTTAAAATTTCTCAGTGTCTCTTTAGCCCTGAACTTCAGTGAAGAGCACACTGGGCTTGGGATCAATTAGAACTTAAGTCGCTGAGATAGAACAGCATTTGGAATTCTTCTCTTGAGGTTGAAAGAATTGAAATTCGGTTGCCCCTTGTCCTGCCTTCTCAGGCTAGTGCACACTCTGAATTAGGAAGTTGCTGTCCTGCTGTTTGACTTTCCAGCTGGAGGAAGCCCTAGCTGAAAGTCAGTTGACCACCTTTGGGCACTATCATATCCTGTCATAAGCCAGTATATTAATAATGTACTGACTTTGTTAAGGAAAACTGGACCAGTGAATCACTTTTTTCTTTTTGAAGGAAGTTTGGAGCTGAGGTGCTATTATTGTATTAGAATAGATGAAGAGTATATATATATATATATATATATATATATATATATATATATATAATATTTTTTAAACAAAATAGAGCTCTTTACAGTCACCAGGTCCAGAAATAGAGTCCAGTTGACTCAAGGCAGATAAATATTATTTAGTAATTTCTTTAAAGTACAGGAGCCACACCATTAAACCTCCTGGCTGCCTACTTCATAGTTAGAAACCTTGCTAGCTGCTCTTTCCAGCTAGCTCACTGAGCCCATTCTTCAGGTTGAGCAAGACCTGAGGGTCCAGAGAAGCTGACATTTATATGTGTCACAGGGCAGTATTCTTAGCAGCCATCTCGTAATAATGGACTGGGTATTTATCAGATTGACAAGCATTGGGACACTCAATAAAGAGTAAAAAGTTGGAAATGATCATTTGGCTATTTCAGGCCTCTAAAATTATGTGATTAATTCATATCCTACAATTCTGCCCTGTGAAAAAATTTATGGTCTGAATAAACCCAACCATAAATCACCTGATGTATGTCTGATGGGTGGGTAGAGTATGATTTCCTTTTTCTCTTTTTGGGTTGGAATGAGCGTGAGGTTCAGTGAAAGAAGAGTTTAATTTTATGTTTTTGACTTTAGATTTGCAAATTAAAAACATCTCTTTGGACTTGAAGTGAATATGTGTAATAAGCACAGGGCATTGTTAACAGACTATAAAAATGTTCTTTTGTGTAGAAGCATGCGCGGGTGGGCTTATACACATTTCTACATGAGATTGTTAATGGACTGTTTTAAACCCTTACATCAACTGTTTTTTAAACAAGCTTCTTTGGGGCATTGCTTAAAATGTTTGCATTTTGGTAGCTGATCAAAGTCTTGAAGGTTTTGTGTAAATCAATAGAGCTGGCATGACCAGTGCAGGATCTGAGGCCAAGGGAGGTTTTGTTTGAAGAATGGCACTGTTGCAGGGCTTGCCAGCCAGACTGTGAAGAATGCACTTCTGTTTTTGCCTCCCTACTGTACCTTCTTTTATCCTCTGCCTGTCCTCTAAGGACATATGGAATTCTTCCCAGCGCCATTCTGCTTAACCTTGCTTCTGATCTTTCTATTCAGTCCTTTAAGACTCTCACACACATAAACATCTTCCTCTGACAACATGCCCATGTATACTGATTCCAAGACCTGGCCTGGTTTGCATGCAGTTAGTTTGGCTTATGTATCCTGAAGGGGGCTGCCTTGGATTGGACACATAAGGGCCTTGAAGTCATGCCAAGCAAAAGCACTGGCAGTGAGACAGAACCTAAAAAGCTGAGTTGGCTACCTGTGCTGTGAAATGTAGACATGTCAAGCAGCTCCTCCACTCTTAGGCTCATTCAATCTGACTTTCCAGAGTGGAGAATTGCTAATATTTACTTCTCACTTTGTTTGGGATGAAACTTCTGGGGTGAAATTGGTTTTGGCCATAGTGACCTAATTTTATTTGATGTATGGAGAGAGGGTTTAAATAGCAAAGACTCACTTATCACCAATTTTACCAGCAAACCCTGAGCAAACAATTTAAAACTAACAGAAAACACCTTGATGGCACAATCATTATAATACTTCTCTAAAAGTAGTGTTTAACACTTGAATGATCCCTACTTATTAAGGAAACTTTTTTTTGCTTGAGTTTAATAAATTAAAGCCTATAATAAAGTGTAGGTTGGAAATAAAATCCTCTAATGCAATTTTATGTTGCTTTTTTTTTTAATGACTAAGGAGACAGTTCATTGTCTCCATGATGGGGAAACATGACAAAAATGGTAGCAAAAAATTAACAGTTTTCATGAAGCAAGCTATTGCTTTCTCTCTACACATGGATACCAAGGACCCTCTGTTTTACCAGAAGAATAAAACACCTCTTTGATTGTCCGAACTTCGAGGTGCTAAAATATGAAAAAATATATGCATCTTAAAATTCGTGAAATCTGCTATGTTGTTTTGGTCCTGGGGTAGACTCTTTGAAGACTGGAAGGGCCTTGACAAATCTTGTTTTTCTTATAATGAAGGATCCCTGCCATCCATCCAGGAGTCCTGGGTAGTTGTGTCAAGAGACGAAGCAATATTTTCCAGAGGAAGCAACATTTTCTAGAGGTTTTTCACATTTTGGGTGTTCTCAGTGGTTCTATATGGTGGGAACCTCATAGGTGGTGATTTTGATCAAGAAAAATGGGAATAACAATATCTACTTCTTTGTGTTGATATAGAAATTAAGTTAGATGAATCTAAAAGGCCTGGTGCATAGTAGGAGCTTAATAAATAATAGCATCTATCCCTTCTAATCTGAAAATAAGGAATAGATTGAGAGATTTCACATTCCCTAATTATTTATTTATATATCCATCCACATATCCACCCTTTGCCTCAAACTGTGCACACCACATTTTTTTCCCCAGTGTCTAGAATATTGCTTGGCATACAATAGGTAGTTGTAAAATAATTGTTGAATTGAAGATTGGGTAGTGGAAAATAATGTAAGATATCTGTATTTGGATTAAATTATGGAAGACTGGACTTGAAAGCCATGAAAATATGCTTTTTAGTTTCCCACTTAGTAAATATTCATCTTCTTTCCCCAAAACTTAGTTCTTAGAGTCACCCATGTTCCTAGACTAGAAAGCTAGGGTTGCACTCAACTCTACCCTTTTCTTGCACCAAATTTTGGCATTTGTGCCTTCAAATTTATGGGTTCAACATTTTCTTCTTTCTTCCTATTTTATTCCCACCTGTCAAGGACCTTAACACGTTAATTACTTCAATAGCATTCTAACTTCAATCCTGGCCTTCGGTTTTTTTTCTCTTTCCAACGTTTCCATGTGAGATGCAAGGCTAATCTTTCTAGAGCACTCATTTGGTTATTTAAGACCAGGCTCAAATTTACAACCTCGTGCTTGTGATCATGTTTCCCTCCTACTTAACAAAACAAGTCCAACTCCTTAATCTGACGGTCAGAATCTTCCACTGTGTAGAGCCCACTGTACTTTTTCTGTCATTTCTTTTCACATATACCATGAATGTACCACCACAGGAAGACATCTATACCTAATTTTTTCCTGTATCCTCCTGAATACAAATACTTCTATCCTGCCATTTGACTTTGGTCATGTTTTCCTCTTAGTCTGAAATCTTCTCTCTTCTCCCTCTTCACTTTTCTACATCCTATTCATAAGCTCAGGTGCACAAAGTCTTCTCCGGAGATCTCAGTGCATGTTGATCTTTCCCTATTTGAAAACCTCTGCAGTTGTTCTTAATTGCTTTATGTATGTGAGTTTTGCTTCTCCTGCTAAATTGTAAGGCCCTTGCATGTCACAGCTACAGAGTCCATGCACTCTGGAGCCTGTGCACCACAACTAGAGAGAAACCTGCATACCACAATGAAGAGCGGCATGCCACAACTAAGACCCGATGCAGCCAAAAAAATATATATATATAATTATATATATATATATATATATAAATTGTAAGGCCCTTGAGTCCAAGCACCTGAACTTATGTATCTTCTGTGTTCCTCTTAACACAGAGCTAGGACTTCATCACAGGAGTTGAAAATTGTTTTCTTATTGATGAATCGAATTAGAGGAGCAGTTAAGATGACTGAGCAAGAAACTCTCCCCAGAGAGAAAAGTGGTTCTTGAGGAATATAGCATGGTCCAGGGTGGGCAATGGAATGGAATGGAGTGAAGGGAGAACTCATATCAGGAATAAAGCATTTTAGGTAAACTTGTGGATCATTGTGTAAATTGTTGCTGAAAGCTACTTGAAATTTATTTTCAAAATGTGTGGATGTTCAGGGATATAGCACAGAAATATTATTAAAATCTCTTCAGTGTCTCAAGATGTAAATAATGTAATGCTGTGAATCCCTAGTTGATTTATACTTTTTGTGAGACTTTTCAAAGCTGCTACATGAAACACTGTATTCTGTGAGAAAGCAATAGATATTTTTACAAAAAGTGTTTCATGGTCAATATATTTTGGAAATATGATTAATCTAAGAGTTTTTTTTTTAACTGCAGAGATTCTCAAAGTCTTTCAAATGCTGTTGTACACTGTGAGTCTCCAGATTCATGACAACAAAACTCCCCCTTTTTGTTGAGAGGAATGCATATTACATCATAATGAACACTGCTGTTCCGTAGAACATAGTCTAGGAAACGCAGCTGTAAAGGTGAAAGACTATTCAATTGTTTGATTAATGTTAGTAATTTTTATAATTTAATCTAAATAAATTTAGCCTGTCTTAATTAGGGTAGGGTCCCTTCAAATTTCCCAAGTGTGTATGGCAGTGAGATGGTTAATGAAAGTCAGTTTGCTCAAACCTAAATCCACAGCAAGCTCTTGAACTGGACAAGCCGAACTCTTTTTTACAATTGTGCTATCATGCTGGCAGCTTCAATTTATCAAGCTTACAGTGTTGCCAATTTTGTTGTTCAAATCCCTCTCCTAGAGCAATTGGATTTGCAAACCAGGAACTGGTAAATGGATGTTGGATAAAGCTCACAGTGGAGATATAAATGCTTTGTTGGCACCATGACTTGGCATGGAACCACATCAAAGCTTATTTGCTCATTTTTTCCCCTAAATTGGAGGCATTTAAACCTATTTAATGTTCTAGATTTTCCGAGTAAATGTTCTATGAGTTCATTATAAAACTGTACTATAATAACCTTCTGGAAAGCTCAAGTTTTTCCAATTTAGCATTCCAGTTGTATTCTTTTTAAAAGTTCTGTATGTCATTGTTCTTTCAGGTACCCAACAGCACACCATCATGACCACCATCATAACTTCTACTAACATTAACACCATTTAATGACCCTTACTGTGGACCAGACACTGTACTAAAAATATTACATATATTATCTCACTTAATTCTCACAACAGTTCTTTGAAATAGGGTTTTACATATGAGGAAATTAAGTTTGTGAGAGATTAGATGACATTTGAACTCAGTTCTCTCAGATTCCAAAACTTACACTCTATTCCATGAGTTTAGGCACAGT
Organism: Monodon monoceros; assembly: GCF_005190385.1. Classification (NCBI taxonomy): domain Eukaryota; kingdom Metazoa; phylum Chordata; class Mammalia; order Artiodactyla; family Monodontidae; genus Monodon; species Monodon monoceros. The sequence continues at coordinate 38,595,683 of NW_021703777.1, forward strand.
TTCTAATGGGTACTTACACACATATATGCATAAGAAATCATGTATGTTCTTTTGTTCCTTTGGGTATTTCTTGGCCAAGATGGTGACAGATTCCTTTCATCTTGTGGTGGTTAGTTGGTTCCGTCACCAAGTCTAAAAAGCAGGGATATCTAATATAGGCAGTGCTCAATTTGCAAGTTGCTGATATAAGCAGACTTCAGTTACTGTGGTTTACTTGAATAGTATCAGAACTCAACAACATGGTTCAAACTTTGGTTACCACAGTATATTAACAGTGAGTAATTGCATAAACTTCACTGCTAGCTCTTTAGTCCACAAATCACTATGTAAATAACAAATAAGTATCATGATCAGTGATCAATCACATCACTTTTTCAAACCCTGTCAGTGATTGGTCATTGAGCAACTGTTATGCAGCCCATGCACAGACAAAAAAGTGTGTTGTTGTGTTGCCTCCTTGTTTTGCTTTTTTTTTTTTTTCTGATTAAATATTTACTGCACACTCACTATATACCAGCCATCATGCTGGGTGCCAGAGATCAAGTGGTAAACAAGACAGCCTTTGAGGAGCAGATGCATGGTGAATTTGGGGGACTGACAAAGCCACATGGCATTTTACAGAAGTGGATAACTGAAAGAGGGAATTGGCTAACAAAGATGAAATTGCAACAAAGAAATGAAAAGCGATAATTCTGAAAGTGATATTCAAATTAAACTTAAATGGAGCTATAGAAGAAATAACTGAATGAGAGAATGTTGACACTGTCCTTATTCAAGAGACTCAGAATGTGCAGCCAGAAAAACTTGGTGAAGGCAAACTGGTCAACATAAATGAGGAAAGGGGTTGTGATGAAAAGGTTTGAATATGTGCCGGATGAAGTGACACTGGCAAAAAGTTTCACATTAAAGGAACTCTCGGAGATATTTCATAACATTGACATTGCAAAGGATAAAAGATTGGGAGACAATTTATATTTAGAAAGGAGTAGGTCAATTTATCAAGGCATAGAAAAGATGCTAACGTGTATATGAGAAAGAGGCAAGTGCTACAAAAGTATTCTGAGTAGTTTTTTTTTTTAACGAAGGAATAAAACATAAATATTTCTAATGTTTTAAATTAGTGTATTAAATTAATATTAGTTTTACTATTTTTCATTTTATTACACATTTATAACTTACAGTTAAGAGAGTTTTTAATGTTTAGGTGATTTTTTTAATATGTTATGAGATCACCATGATTTTTCTTGTTTATTATTTAGGTTGATTTACATGGTTTCAGTTAGAAAGGTATTTTTAATGGTCCCATACTACCATGCAAAGTGAGAACTGCCTGCATACTAAAAAAATGTGAACTTCTGTTCTATCTGGGTCCTCTTGTACCCATATAAATAAGATTCCCAGACACTATCACTTTGAATGAAAGACTATTGTCTCTGTTTATGCTGGAATAAAGGACTTCACCAACTGGAGAAGACACTGAGAGCATATTTCAAAAAATGTTTTGAACTTGTTCAGCAGTTGATGAAAATCAGATACCTGGCACTGTAGGGGCTTTATAGAAAGATATGTGATATATCAAAAATGTTTTCATAGTTACATTCTAATACCAAAATTACTATTCAAGATGTGCAATTAAAGAAGCAAACTTGCCCAGGGACTAGGGAGGGATTTGAGGCTAGTGGAAAATATTTGACTCTATTTCCACTAAAATGTAAGAATGGAAATGCCACTGTTAGACCCTGAAATATTCTTTTTTGGTGAAGTTACATTTTTAGTGTCTTGGTCATATTCAGTAAACTCAGGCAGAGCTGGGATGAGGGTGTGGCTTGAGAAGTACATGCCTTTGGCTAATAGGCTGAGCATTCGCTCGTTCATTCATTCAACCAGTGATTTCTACCAATAGTTTTCTATCACATTCAAGGCCCTGAGGCCAGTGGTGAATAACTCAGTCATCCCTGTTTTTATCTTGGGAAGGTGTCTTGACTACATGGATCACATATTTAAAGTGATAGCAGGCAAACCCCAGTTACAATTATGTAAATACTCCACTTAATGTAAGGGTTGTTTAGGAAATGCCACTTTGGAAGATACAACAAATATTTTGATAATTTTTACATTTGATCAAGACCTGGGGAAAATGTTCCTCTTTATTGTGGAAACAGCTCTTCAGAATAGGTTCATCTTGTCAGTTGTACTAGACCAGTTTATGCATCGTTCCAGATCTGCTTTGTCTTCTTCCCCCAGCCCTTGGCCATTTTCCCTGCTTGTCAGCCAGATCAACTCTGCTGACAGCTCACACTCTTCCTGTGACAGCTCACGCTCTTCCTGTGACTGTAAAACTCTAGCAGCCACAGCCTTATTTCCTAATGCCTAGAGTTGTTTTAGCCTCCTCTATGGATGAACGCTGGTTTCCAGCCTGGTCTTCATTGAGCCCATGGAGAAATGTAGTGGCTAAGCCACCATATTCTGACACAGTAAGATCCAGGAAGCTCTGGCTTCCCCAGTGACTTACTTGAGGGACCAGGCAACATAACCAGGAAGCATCAGGTTGTTAATACTCCAATGAAAGAACTTTGACTGATGAAAGTTAGGGGACAGAAAGGAGGCAGTGGACATTCGCTTACCCTTCTCTCTGGCAGACTTCTAAGACACAGTGGTCCCTTTAGCCTCCCTGTAGCTGGATAGGGAAAAATCTGACATGATTAAGCTGCTGGTGATGCTATATCAACTTCGTAACATACCATCTTGTACGTGGTTTCCCCCTTTCCTGCCTAGCTTCATTTTTTTTTTTTTTAAACATCTTTATTGGGGTATAATTGCTTTACAATGGTGTGTTAGTTTCTGCTTTATAACAAAGTGAATCAGTTATACATATACATATGTTCCCATATGTCTTCCCTCTTGCGTCTCCCTCCCTCCCACTCTCCCTATCCCACCCCTCCAGGCTGTCACAAAGCACCGAGCTAATATCCCTGTGCCTTGCGGCTGCTTCCCCCTAGCTATCTACCTTACTACGTTTGTTAGTGTGTATATGTCCATGACTCTCTCTCGCCCTGTCAAAGCTCACCCTTCCCCCTCCCCATATCCTCAAGTCCGTTCTCCAGTAGGTCTGCGTCTTTATTCCTGTCTTACCCATAGGTTCTTCATGACATTTTTTTTCCCCCTTAAATTCCATATATATGTGTTAGCATACGGTATTTGTCTTTTTCTTTCTGACTTACTTCACTCTGTATGACAGACTCTAGGTCTATCCATCTCATTACAAATAGCTCAATTTCATTTCTTTTTAAGGCTGAGTAATATTCCATTGTATATATGTGCCACATCTTCTTTATCCATTCATCCGATGATGGGCGCTTAGGTTGTTTCCATCTCTGGGCTATTGTAAATAGAGCTGCAATGAACATTTTGGTACATGACTCTTTTTGAATTTTGGTTTTCTCAGGGTATATGCCCAGTAGTGGGATTGCTGGGTCATATCGTAATTCTATTTGTAGTTTTTTAAGGAACCTCCATACTGTTCTCCATAGTGGCTGAACCAATTCACATTCCCACCAGCAGTGCAAGAGTGTTCCCTTTTCTCCGCACCCTCTCCAGCATTTATTGTTTGTAGATTTTTTGATGATAGCCATTCTGACTGGTGTGAGATGATATCTCATTGTAGTTTTGATTTGCGTTTCTCTAATGATTAATGATGTTGAGCATTCTTTCATGTGTTTGTTGGCATTCTGTATATCTTCTTTGGAGAAATGTCTGTTTAGGTCTTCTGCCCATTTTTGGATTGGGTTGTTTGTTTTTTTGTTATTGAGCTGCATGAGCTGCTTGTAAATTTTGGAAATTAATCCTTTGTCATTTGCTTCATTTGCAAATACTTTCTCCCATTCTGAGGGTTGTCTTTTGGTCTTGATTATGGTTTCCTTTGCTGTGCAAAAGCTTTGAAGTTTCATTAGGTCCCATTTGTTTATTTTTGTTTTTATTTCCATTACTCTAGGAGGTGGGTCAGAAAGGATCTTGCTGTGATTTATGTCATAGAGTGTTTTGCCTATGTTTTCCTCTAAGAGTTTGATAGTTTCTGGCCTTACATTTAGGTCTTTAATCCATTTTGAGCTTATTTTTGTGTATGGTGTTAGGGAGTGATCTAATCTCATACTTTTACATGTACCTGTCCAGTTTTCCCAACACCATTTATTGAAGAGGCTGTCCTTTCTCCACTGTACATTCCTGCCACCTTTATCAAAGATAAGGTGTCCATATGTGCGTGGGTTTATCCCTGGGCTTTCTATCCTGTTCCATTGATCTATCTTTCTGTTTTTGTGCCAGTACCATACTGTCTTGATTACTGTAGCTTTGTAGTATAGTCTGAAGTCAGGGAGCCTGATTCCTCCAGCTCCTTTTTTCGTTCTCAAGATTGCTTTGGCTATTCGGGGTCTTTTGTGTTTCCATACAAATTGCATAATTTTTTGTTCTAGTTCTGTGAAAAATGCCAGTGGTAGTTTGATAGGGATTGCATTGAATCTGTAGATTGCTTTGGGTAGTAGAGTCATTTTCACAATGTTGATTCTTCCCATCCAAGAACATGGTATATCTCTCCATCTATTTGTATCATCTTTAATTTCTTTCATCAGTGTCTTATAATTTTCTGCATACAGGTCTTTCGTCTCCTTAGGTAGGTTTATTCCTAGATATTTTATTCTTTTTGTTGCAATGGTAAATGGGAGTGTTTTCTTGATTTCACTTTCAGATTTTTCATCATTAGTATATAGGAATGCCAGAGATTTCTGTGCATTAACTTTGTATCCTGCTACTTTACCAAATTCATTGATTAGCTCTAGTAGTTTTCTGGTAGCATCTTTAGGATTCTCTATGTATAGTATCATGTCATCTGCAAACAGTGACAGCTTTCCTTCTTCTTTTCCGATTTGGATTCCTTTTATTTCCTTTTCTTCTCTGATTGCTGTGGCTAAAACTTCCAAAACTATGTTGAATAAGAGTGGTGAGAGTGGGCAACCTTGTCTTGTTCCTGATCTTAGTGGAAATGCTTTCAGTTTTTCACCATTGAGGATGATGTTTGCTGTGGGCTTGTCATATATGGCCTTTATTATGTTGAGGAAAGTTCCCTCTATGCCTACTTTCTGCAGGGTTTTTATCATAAATGGGTGTTGAATTTTGTTGAAAGCTTTCTCTGCATCTATTGAGATGATCATATGGTTTTTCTCCTTCAATTTGTTAATATGGTTTATCACATTGATAGATTTGCGTATATTGAAGAATCCTTGCATTCCTGGAATAAACCCCACTTGATCATGGTGTATGATCCTTTTAATGTGCTGTTGGATTCTGTTTGCTAGTATTTTGTTGAGGATTTTTGCATCTATGTTCATCAGTGATATTGGCCTGTAGTTTTCTTTCTTTGTGACATCCTTGTCTGGTTTTGGTATCAAGGTGATGGTGGCCTCGTAGAAGGAATTTGGGAGTGTTCCTCCCTCTGCTATATTTTGGAAGAGTTTGAGAAGGATAGGTGTTAGCTCTTCTCTAAACGTTTGATAGAATTCACCTATGAAGCCATCTGGTCCTGGGCTTTTTTTTGTTGGAAGATTTTTAATCACAGTTTCAATTTCAGTGCTTGTGATTGGTCTGTTCATATTTTCTATTTCTTCCTGGTTCAGTCTTGGCAGGTTGTGCATTTCTAAGAATTTGTCCCTTTCTTCCAGATTGTCCATTTTATTGGCATAGAGTTGCTTGTAGTAATCTCTCATGATTTTTTTTATTTCTGCAGTGTCAGTTGTTACTTCCCCTTTTTCATTTCTAATTCTATTGATTTGAGTCTTCTCCCTTTTTTTCTTGATGAGTCTGGCTAGTGGTTTATCTATTTTGTTTATCTTCTCAAAGAACCAGCTTTTAGTTTTATTGATCTTTGCTATTGTTTCCTTCATTTCTTTTTCATTTATTTCTGATCTGATTTTTATGATTTCTTTCCTTCTGCTAGCTTTGGGGTTTTTTTGTTCTTCTTTCTCTAATTGCTTGAGGTGCAAGGTTAGGTTGTTTATTCGAGATGTTTCCTGCTTCTTAAGGTGGGCTTGTATTGCTATAAACTTCCCCCTTAGAACTGCTTTTGCTGCATCCCATAGGTTTTGGGTCGTTGTGTCTCCATTGTCATTTGTTTCTAGGTATTTTTTGATTTCCTCTTTGATTTCTTCAGTGATCACTTCATTATTAAGTAGTGTATTGTTTAGTCTCCATGTGTTTGTATTTTTTACAGATCTTTTCCTGTAATTGATATCTAGTCTCATGGCGTTGTGGTCAGAAAAGATACTTGATACAATTTCAATTTTCTTAAATTTACCAAGACTTGATTTGTGACCCAAGATATGATCTATCCTGGAGAATGTTCCATGAGCACTTGAGAAAAATGTGTATTCTGTTGTTTTTGGATGGAGTGACCTATAAATATCAATTAAGTCCATCTTGTTTAATGTATCATTTAAAGCTTGTGTTTCCTTATTTATTTTCATTTTGGATGATCTGTCCATGGGTGAAAGTGGGGTGTTAAAGTCCCCTACTATGAATGTGTTACCGTCGATCTCCCCTTTTATGGCTGTTAGTATTTGCCTTATGTATTGAGGTGCTCCTATGTTGGGTGCATAAATATTTACAATTGTTATATCTTCTTCTTGGATCGATCCCTTGATCATTATGTAGTGTCCTTCTTTGTCTCTTGTAATAGTCCTTATTTTAAAGTCTATTTTGTCTGATATGAGAATTGCTACTCCAGCTTTCTTTTGGTTTCCATTTGCATGGAATATCTTTTTCCATCCCCTTATTTTCAGTCTGTATGTGTCTCTAGGTCTGAAGTGGGTCTCTTGTAGACAGCATATATAAGGGTCTTGTTTTTGTATCCATTCAGCCAATCTATGTCTTTTGGTGGGAGCATTTAGTCCATTTACATTTAAGGTAATTATCGATATGTATGTTCCTATTCCCATTTTCTATATTGTTTTGGGTTCGTTATTATAGGTCTTTTCCTTCTCTTGTGTTCCTTGTCTAGAGAAGTTCCTTTAGCATTTGTTGTAAAGCTGGTTTGGT